>NC_069727.1:11827288-11894788 GCF_027358585.1 Pangasianodon hypophthalmus
TTATTTATTTTTAAATGAAACACCACTGAGCAAACCTAGATATCGTCTGTTCTACATATTCCTCATAACCTGGCAACAGAAGTGTGCAGAATCGTAGCTGTGTTGTTAAAATGTTGGACGTATGGGATTAGTATCGGCTGATACTCCAAGCTCTGATATTATCACCGTAAAACATGGAATGGAAACTTCCCTAGTTTTCACACTCCTAATCATCTGTGCTTCTGTGATACTGTTACTAGGAAATTACAGGGCCCTGGTAATACTAAACTCTGTTTTCTATTTATTTACTTTCATTTCTGAATCTCCTCACCTCTCTCCCTCTTTCTCTCTGTCTTCTCACAAACACACACACACACACACACACACAGGTATCAGGTATATCAGAGGTTATATCAGCCTGTAATTCTGCTGTTGATATAGCGTTCAGGCCTGTGCGCGCGTGTGTTGTGCTTCTGTTATCATGAATCACAGACTCTCAAGTAAGTGTGTGTGTGTGTGTGTGTGTGTGTGTGTGTTAGTTATCAGTGATCAGAGCGAGGTTGTCTAGGTCATGTGTTGCTTTATATTTCATCATCTTCGAATTCTTATCTGCTATTCCTACACATATAACCAAGTTCCTAATTCTGTTTCACCACACACACACACACACACACACACACGCACACGCAGAATATATATTACTGTTACAACCTTATGAAATGCATTAACACTACTGTGTGCCGTATGTAATGCATGTCTTTAATGCAAAATACAAGCAAGGATATCAAGAATACACACACACACACTCTTTCACACACTGGCCAGTTTATTAGGAACACCTACCATGTGGCTTTTGGTTATTTTATCAGGATAATAAACAGTAGAGGTGCATCACGTGGGTATGCAGTTTGCTACGTACAGAAAAGAGAAAGCATCATCATCACTGCTGATTTGGCTGGTGAATCATTCTGAGCACAGCAGTACATTTTACATGGTTGTGTGTGTGGAGTGTGTGAGTGTGGAGTGTATCAGGTGTTGTCAGGGGTTTTAAAAACCCCATTATCACTGCTGGGGTGAGAAACAGTCCACCAACCGTACATGTCCGTCTAGCAGCAGTGCTGTGGTCAGACACTGGCTCTGATGAAGCATTAGAGGGTCATGAACACATCTTTGAAAAAATTTAGTCTCTAACTGCACACCTACAAGATGGTCAGGAAGGAAGGTGTGTGTAATGTGACTAGTAACTATATAGTGTTTAAAAAAAAAAAAAAAAATTGTTTGTTGTTTTTTTTTTTTTTTTTTTTTTAATTATTTATTTATTTAAAAAAAACAGTGCTGAAGAAAATTGATTTAATAGCTGAACATGAATATCGAGATGCACCCCTAAGCTCTGTCTGCCGTAGCAATCAATAATAGTGTCGCCATTTTTCTTTCCTTTCCTTACCTTTCTTTTCTCCCTTTCTTTCTTAGCAAACATTCATTTCAGCAGTAGTATCATTAGCGATCTTCTCTGATCTTTTTATCAGGAATTTTTAAAGGAATTTTAATTTCGCCCTGTTAGTTTAATTGTCCTTCATTAACAGCATTTGGTAAGTACATTTCAATCTCTCTCTCTCTCTGTCTCTCCCTCTCTCACTTACACACACACACTCACTCACGGGGACCCACACACAGCCTCAGACAGTGGCTGGCCGGGTGATGACCTGCGTTGGCGCATTTATCTAATAACGTGATTTGAAGGATTTCCTGCCTGGGCCGTGGGGTTACAAGAGGAGTAATTCCTTAAAATGTGAAGGGAATGAAGTAAAGAACACACACACGTATGCGCACAATCCTTGTGAGGACCTTCCGCTGAAATAATTAATAATGCGGCTAATTAATGCCGTCCTGCACTTAAATCTAATTCTAACTGTAACCTTAGTACTAAAACGTAAATTTTTTTTTTTCTCTTTTAGTTTTGTTTTAAAATAGAAAAAACAAATCAGTTTTCCTCATGGGGACTGTCCAAATGTCCCCACATGGTCAAAACCTTTAGATGTTTTTCTTGTCCTTGTGGGGACATTTGGTCCTCACTAAGATGTAGAAACATACACACACAAACACACACACACACACAGAGTTACACAGACGCTTACGCTCATGATTATGTGTTGATTTAGATTCTGACACTGAATCTGTTCTCATTCACTTAATTACCTTTAAAGGTTTTTTATTTAAAGCTAGGAAATGGCAAGAACCCTAGAGTTTCATTTGTAAAAGATTCATATGATCAGTTTTGGTCTTTAGTTTTTATCTTGAGTTTATATGCGTTTATCACTTCATGACAGTATTTTTTTTTCTTGGAGGGAGACTTTGTCATGCCAGTATGACATAAATGAGTGACTGAATGACTTTAAAAGTGAAAGAAATGAATGTAATGTTGAATACGAAAAGTTTTCCAAAAACTTAAGGAACAAAATACACAATAGACACTAAAAAGGTACAAATGTTTTGTGCTAAATGTTAAATTCTCATTTAAAAAATTAATAAGTAAAATAAATAAATGAGTGAGTGAACTAGAGTTCGAGAACCTGCTAATAGTTCAATATAGAGAGAGACTTTTAGCACGTAAAAGCTTACCCATAATGAGTGGTTGTTAAAAGCCGAGCTCTTTAATGACCGTTTTAACAGACAGTTTTCATGACTAATAAGTTACTTAGCACGTAATGTTGCTTGCATCCGTATATAAGGATAGCGTGAAGTGAATGTGAATATGAAATGATTTTAATGTGATTTTAAAAAAAAAATGCCACCAGTGGGAGGGATTTAGGATGGTCTAGTAATTTGTATGGACAGTTTAAAGTCAAAAATGGTTCTGAAGTTGTTCACAGAAACTTGCCCACATTAATAACTCTTGGACACGTTTGTGTAAAAGGAGGCTTGCATTGTCCATTCAGTTTATTTTTATAGTGCTTTTAATAGTAGACATTGTCCCAAAGCAGCTTTACATGAATCTGGATGTAGATTTAGATCTCTAATAAATAAGCAAGAGGTGACACTGGCAAGGGAAAACTCCCTGAGACCTCATGAGGAAGAAACGTAGAGAGGAACCAGACTGAAAAAGGAAGTCCTCTTTTGAGTGACACCGGATAGTGTGATTAGAAATCCTTACTCTTCTCCACCTGCGTACTGTAAAGGGAAGCAGTACTAAGTGTGTTGAAAGGAGGTTCTCTAGTAGTTTTTGTGCTCTGTGTGTGTGTGTGTGTGTGTGTGTCTCTCTCTCTCTCTCTCTCTCTCTCTCTCTCTCTGTGGGTGGGTGTTTGATAGCCTGTGGGAAAGGTCTTGACCAGGTTCTGACCTCACACACACATACGCAAGCAATATACTAGTGGAAAAAAAAACTCTAATGACACTGGTGTTTTGTGTATTTTAACACACCATTGTACATTTGTTCAGCAAGTTTATTTTCTGCAGTGAGGTTTTATGACTTGCCAAATCACACAAAAGTTTGCTTGGTCATTATTACCTAATTAGCTCCAGGTGGAACAGGGACTAGTGTTGCATTCGATTTATCTTGGAAATAGGAAGCCGGAGCTCAGAATTTTCAACCGCACATTTGAGCTACAAAGTCAGGGGGAAAAACCTGGATGCCTCCATGTTCATATTTTGTTAGCAGCAAGCTAGCCAGCTGAATATGATGAGGACATATGTTTTCCTCCTCATGATAGGAAACTGTGTAGTCAGTGTTATAGGTTTAACAAACTAACATGTCTGTATGATTGATCTAAAACAAATACTTATATACACTATAACTTTAAAGATAAAGGAAGAAGTGCTACTGTGTTTACTGTTGATGCTGTGAGCAGCCATGTTGATTCGACATCACTTGCTGAACTCGCAGCGAGTTCCCGAGTAGGAATTTCGAGTTGAGAGAGCATTTCTGGAGGTCGGAAATTAGTTATAACTTCATGGTCGAATGCAGCGTAATGAGGACATCTATAAAAAGTTTACTTCACGAATAACACCCCGGTGACTACGTGAGTGAAACTACATCCTGTTCATTACTCAGTGCACTTTTTTGGGAGGATTTTAGCAAAGTATCCAGTGCATGCATTAAAACATTAGGGATGCATCAATACTATTATTATTTCAGACATGTTTTTTGGTACTTGTTGATCCTGATACCAAAATGAGTAACCTGGTTTGTATTAATTAATCAGGGACATCATGGAATATTTTATTTACCTCATGTGTGGTGCGTGTTCATGCACTTAGGTGCCTAGACTCGCTAGTTGATTTTAAAGCGCATTAGCTAGCTACCTTAGTTTCCTTGGATTGAGTAGGTTTGTGAACTGAGAAGACCGTGTTTTGTTTCAAGTACGTTTCATTATTTTCACTGGGTCAGAATCTCTTTTTCTGTCAATGACCAATAGTGGATGACCATCAAGAACATCATATTAGGTAAGAGCTGTTATTTCTGCTCACCTAGAGCTGTTTGTAGAGTTGTTAGTCGTTCACTGCTAGCAATCATCTCCTCATGCTGAGTTTTATGTGTAAGATTTATTGTAAGACGTTGCTGTAGTAGCTCCTCTTGATCTTTTCACAGAGCACAGTTTGCCATCTGTGTTGTTTTGATTGGTATCATTGTTCATGGAATACGTCCAGATCGCTGTCATTTCATGTCGTCTGTTCAAGAGGACGACGTCCACTGGGATTACGTCAAATGTAATATCACCTGATATCAGTGATTATATCAGTGCAAGAAAGTGAGCACATTATCAGACCAATACACTAATACCAGTATCCGTACTGATGCATTGATTAAAAAATGCACCACAATAGGAAATTGTCCGACCCTGGCTTGTACACAGAATACACACCATGCATATTTTTAAAGCTGATGGACATGAATAGGGAATACAGTGTGTGGTTTAAGACACGTCCACTGCCCACAGTTATTGGTGGTGTTTGTTTGACCTATATAATGAATGTGGTGTGTGGTTTGTAACACAGGCATTAGAGTGGTCGTGTGGCGATGTGTGATGATGATATTGTGACCCACATAGTTGAGACGGCTCCACCGTGGACAGATGGTCTGTAATGGTTTATGTAGCCTATATAATAGAGTGTGTGGTTTGAGACGCCTCGACAGTCCAACAATTGTGATTCATGAGGGTGTTTTGATTTATTGGTTGTTACTTCTGACACCTATCTTTGAGGACCTGATCACTTCTTACTGCAGTCCAATGAATTATTTAAAATAAAAATTATTTATATTGTTATACCAAGTGCATTTTATTAGAGAAAAGATAAAATAATATAGTTATTATATACCCAGGCCAATATTACTCACTGTTTGTATAAAAATCTAATAATCTATAAAATGTATATGTATAGGTTTAGAGCCTATTTCTGTTGTTCAGTGAAATGACTGTCTTTAAGCCATTTAAAGAAAAAGAATTGTGTTCCTTGATCTATGTGTGAGCTAGAAATAATTTTGTTCAATAAGATTCAGGATTTTTATTTGTCACATACACAATTATATACAGTTAACATATAACTTGCGGTGAAATGGAAAACTGGCCTACTCCTCTTTAGACTGTGCATTAAATAGTAAATTAAAGGATGTACAGAATGTGCAGTGTGTTACGTGTAGTAACAGTGCAGTGTGCAGAGCGTCAGTGGAAAAAATAGAGAGGTGAGAGAGAGGTAAAGAGAGGTGGTCTTTATTTTTTCTGTATTAACACAGTTGTTTGCTAAATTTCTCGGAGACTGCAGAACAGTGGGTGTGCGTAATCTCCGTGCTCATTCTGTTGCAACTCTGAAAGCATCTAATGACTACCACAAGTTATTTAAAAGTTATTAAAGCTCAAAAGCCTGATGCAAAGTAGGAAACTAGCTTTATGGCAGTGATCAAAACTCTGAGTCCCTTTCACATCATTCTAGTGTGGATCGTTAATCAGTAAGAAACTAAACTACGGTTCACTTGGATGAGGATCAAAACAGCTGATTTTTGTTTGAGTTCTGGGTTCAGTTGTTTGCTGCACACCTGATTACAGGTGTTAACATCTGTCCAAAATAACCGAACTCGAAACAGAAAACAAACATGTGGTACCAAACAAGATCTAAATGCACCCTTAATCTACTACAAGTCATAATAGGTGAGTTTCTTGTAGCATCTACCAGTGTGGTTTTCAATATCCATAAATGATGTTAAAAAAAAAAAATCAGTGATGCCGAATAAAAAAAAGCAACAAATGGGACAAATGCTACCACTCTCAGTTTATACTCTTCTTATAGTTGATAAAGCTACTACATAGTGAACATGGTCAAAGTTGCGTAGGTTAGCTGAACAATCCGCATATCACCTGTTTGAAGAATTGTACAAGAATGAACATCTCTAGAAATATACACCTGCTCATTGTTGCAATTATCCGATCTGTGGCAGTCTCTAATGTTCTCTCATGTTCACTTCTTGGTTGACTTCAGTGGAACCCAATGTGGCTTTTTGCTGTTGTAGTCCATTCTCTTCCAGGTCCCAGTGTTTTTTGTGTTCTAAGATGCTTTTCTGCTCACCACGGTTGTAAAAAGTGTTTGAGTTACTGTAATCTTCCTGTCAGCTTGAACCAGTCTGGCCATTCTCTTCTGACCTCTCTCATCAACAAGGCGTTTCTGCCTGCACAACTGCTGCTCACTGGATGCTTTTTGTTTTTTCACATCATTCTGCATAAACTTTAGAGACTGTTGTGTGTGGAAATCCCAGGAGATCAGCAGTTTGTGAAACACTAAAACCAGCCCAACAACCATGCCATGGTCAAAGTCGCTGAGATCCCATCTTTTCCAGGCTCTGATGTTTGATGTGAACATTAACTGCGGCTCTTGACCCGTGTGATTTTATGCATTGCGCTGCTGCCACGTGATTGGCCGACTGAATAATTGCATGAGTGAGCATGTGTACAGATGTTCCTATTAAAGTGGCCGGTAAGTGTATTTTAAGTGGCTTTCATGTGAGTTTCTGTACTTTTTTTTTTGTCTTTAAATTACATTACACTGTTTGTACACTTCTAGCCCAGTATCCATTTTTGACTGTAGTCAGTTTTAGCAACGCTGTTCATACACCACCACTCACACACACACGCTCGCCTTTTTTTTCTCATCAGTACACTGTCCTTTTCCTGTTTTCCCATCACTCCCTCTGGAGCGTCCCTCAGCAGCTCTGAGGCACGCAGCTGATTGGCCGGCTTGGGCGGCGGCGTAATTGTTGGGACTGGTCCGTTTAGGCCATGTAATGGCTTCCTTTTTTGGGGAGGAAATAGGAAGCAGAATGTAAATTAAGCAATTATGTGTCTTACCGAGGGCAAACAACAGTGACATTATAGACTGTGAGCCGTGGTATTTATAGACCTTAATAACCTTAAGTGGGTCTGTTTGGAAGCTCGACAAGGGAATTAATGCAGTCTAAACAGGCTGCTTTCTCTTTGACTCGGCACACAAACTCGCTGAATTCACGTGTGTGTGAGAGAAAGCAAGCGTCTCAGCTTGCTACGGTGTTCAAAACATGGTGTACATGTGAGATATTTAGAGCTTTTTTTTTTTTTTTTTTTTTTGCCTTTTCTAACTGCTAAAACGAAGCACATGAAGAAGGACCTTAAGATTCTGTGATTGTGTTTGTGTGTCATTTGCTGTAGAATTTCGCCTCTTGTACCAGCCAAGCATCATGCAAACATTTCTTGTGAGGAGGTACACACACACTAGTTAATAAATTAGCTGTTTATACATGTTGTTTCAGTAATATTACCCTGATAATTAGTACTAGCTGGAGTGGGTAGTGTACTTAAGCTATTTAGTTTATTGAAACATCATTCAGTCAGTTACTGTAATGCTAGTTTGTGGTTTTTTTTCTGTATGTATAATGATAGTTCATTGGTTATTCATCAGTTAAAGAAAACGTACACCCTAAAACATGTTAAATATGTTTATATTGAAATATCCGGGATGTGTTTAGCACAATGTATTTTTGTTAATGCGGTGAGAAGTTAGTGGTGTTTGTTTTTGAAAACAAAACAGCAAGAGCTTTCTTCTTATTCACCACTTTCCAGCGATGTTCAGCATCATGTTAATGAGAATTTGAATGTAGAAGTTGCAGTCTGTAAATGCTGGACTCAAAGTTCCTGAAGTCAAGGCAGCTATAGTACAGAGACTCGGCTCTGCTAGCTAACGAGGTGATGACCACAATGGCATTGAAGACGTTATTAGCGTGAAAGTCGAAGCTTTAGAACGTTGTGTTTGAGCAGAGTGTATACAGATGAGAAGGTGCGATAGCTGGACAGACTAAAGGATTAAAGCACTGCTGCATCGCTATCTTTAGGTATAGACAAATCGAGGGTTAAATCCCATTATACCACTATCAGCAGGTAGACAGATGGCATTGTGGGTAAACCATGAAACCATTAACCAACGACAATAGTCCGTGTTGATGAAAGTCAACTTAAAGTTTCATTTCAGATTAAATCTTGTACACCACTGAAGGTCACATACAAGTTGTTTAGGATGGTTTTTCCTTTAACATGTACAGCAAGGCTACTGAGTGAGTTAGCCTGGTTAATATAATCGAGTTAGGCTAACCAACAAACTAGCATTAACTAGCATTAACAACAGGATGTGGCTGCAGTGCTAATTAGAAGGTTGGCTATGAGCTTGTTCGTATAACAGATGAGTGAGATAGATGTGTAATGTTGACATTTCTGTGTAAGTGTGAATAAGCATCACTGTCATGGTACACAAACACGCACACACACTATTTCCAATCCCATCCACACTTGTGTGGTTTTTTCCTATGTACAGATTAATGTCTTTCTATAATCACACTGCTGAAGTAAATCAGAATGAAGAGCATTAGAGAGTCTCTCTGATTTCTGGATCATGATTTTATCACATCTTCCTCAGCTCAGGTTGCAGGTGTTGCTCTCCTACAGCCAGCAGTGGCTCCATCTTTAAGTTGCACTGAAGCTGTGGAAGTTCATAAATGCTGATTTGAGGCCTTCGAAGTGAACTGGAGCATCGAGCCGATCCCGCGCCGAAATATTTTTGCCTTTCTGATTGTGCCCACGGCAGCACAATTGTATTTTTGCAGGAGTAAGCATTCAGGCCTTCTTTTAATTTTTTTTAAGCTCAGCCCCTCATCCTAAATGCACTTGCAGTGTTTTTTTAGATTGAGTCGCGTCCGTCTCAAGCGAGGAGGCAGTTCAGGATTATTTTTTCTCCCGTTTTGAGATAGAGCAGCTTTATTTTTTTCCTGCTCAGCCCGAGACTCGGGCGCATGTTGACCCAGCGGTTTCTACGATTTCAGGAAATCAAAATAAATTGTGAGAATTAAGAAAGTTATCTTAATACACCAAGATGAGAGGGAGAAATTTGAATACATACACTATTGAGCTAGGCCTCTTAGAGTGTCTTGTTTGTCTGTTATTTTGAATTGTTGCTTTTGTTTAGTTGTTCAGTTTTCAGATTTTTGTAAATATGTCGTATTTGTGAGTACACCTCACCTGTACGTGTCGTTCTGAATGGCATGCCAGCTATGGGATAGCACCGATGGCGTTTTTTCTTGGTGCCATCCTGTCGTCTGTTTTCTTTTTTTTTTTTCCCCCATTCTCTCCCTCATAGAGGCAAGCAAGAGGAATCCTAGCAAGAGATGCAGATCTCTCTCTCTTTCTCTTTCTCTCTCTCTCTCTCTCTCTCTCTCTCTCTCTCTCTCTCTCTCTCACACACACACACACACACACACACACACACACACACACACACACACACACACACACACACACAGTCTTCCGTCGGCGTTCAGCCGTTACGAGAAAGGCAGACTGCTGGCGCCTGCCTGTTTGGGCTCCTCATGACACACACACACACACACACACACACCTACATTTACTCACCATTTGCATGGCATTTGCACTTCTTACTTCTTTGTAAGTTCTGACTAATTTCTATGCCATGCACTTGTTACTGGTGAACAAACAGTATTATTTTACACACGAAATTTGTCTTCCTTAACATCTCTCTCTCTCTCGCTCTCTTTTTCTGTTTCTTTCTCACTCACTCACACACAAGCGCACACACAGGGTGTGCGTTCACTAGCTGTAAATGAGGCGTATTGTTGTGTTGCGCCGGCCGTCTGCGAAACAGAAGAATGTTCTAGAGTTCGGAGTCGTGGCCCTCATGCAGGCTGGGAGTTAACCAAATTTCTATCTTTGCTTTTTTTCTCATCGCTCCTCCATCTCTCTCTCTGTCACTCTCTTTATCACCATCGTCCTCTCGTCCTCACAGAGGTGAGGAGTTCAGAGACGTGAGCTCAAGTAGACGGGAGCAAACTCTTCATCCCATCTCTGCTTTAACCACAAAGTCTCAGCTCTGTCTCTCTCTCTCTCTCTCTCTCTCTCTCTCTCTCTCTCTCTCTCTCACTTGACTGGGAAACACTGGATAGCCGTTAGAGCAGTGATGAGGATGTGACACGTTGCTGATCTTTTATCTCATTCTGACAGAGATGTGTTTCACTAATACACCTTTATTCAATACCTTATTGTTTTATTATAGTTAAAAACTACAACTGTGCCCACTTACCTGTGAATAATCGCATGCACACACTTCAGCCTGAGCCATGCTTGTTTTCTTGTGTAGGATTTACGTATTTTCTACACTGGGAGTGCATGTGGAGTCGCAGTGCTTGTCTGACCATTAGCAGCGCCACCTCAGAATGCAGGCATGAGGAAACGCGGACCCGGGAGGAAATGGCCCGGCCGTGTCATGTGACTCTTTATTTTGCTGCCTGAACGCTTTTCGGAGAAGTTTATTTGACTTTTTCCTGAGGTACAATGTTTACGGAGTTGAAATGTGGATTATTTATCCAGGCTAATTTGAAGCAGTGCTCCTCTCTCTCTCTCTCTCTCTCTCTCTCTCTCTCTGTCTCTGCTCCTTTCTTTTCGCATAATCCCGGGCCAGTGGCGGAGAAGCGGAGTCAGATGGAAGATTAAATAAATAAATAAAGCGCTTTGGCTAACATTCCCCTCCGATTGACCTGACCCTCTGACCTCGCAGACACTCACAATGAGGTCGTGGCCTGGCCGACTGAATGCTCGCACTCTTTCTTTTTTTTTTTTCTTTTTTTTTTTTTAAATTGTGTTTTTTTTCCCTCCAAGTTGCAGAACATTTCTTGTGAACTGGTCGTTTTATCTCATACGGAACTGAGAATTGCACTACACTAGACACACATCTGCATCTCTATAATGCTTATTGTGAAGCTGTAAATCCTGTGCTGTGACGTTTCCCATCAGTGATGTGCGTTGATATTAGAAGTTATTTCCAGCTGTGAGAACAGTTCATTTCATCAGTCATGAAAAACTAATCCTGTTTTCTCATTATAGTTTTCCATTATTCTTCACTAATACAAGTGTATAGTTGCTGACTGAAAGCAGTAACGCATAGAGGAGTTAACTAATTGAGTCCGTATCAGATGTTGGCCCTGAAGAGACAGCAGCAGTTAACGCTGTTCGGAACGTACACATCTTACCAATCGAATGAAATATATTGCGACCCAGCGATTAAAATAAAGCAAAGTGTGTTCATTGAATATTTAGATACAGCATCTTAGATCACGAGTGAAAATGCTTCTTTTTGCCTTCTTTTCTAAGTTAATACATGATTTTTCATTGCAAAATATATTATTAGCAAGAAGAGAATTTCCTTTGTGATTTACATGAATTTCTGAATATATTAGTATTTATTTATTTTATTTAATTTTTTTTCTGGAGGCGCTATAAAGACAGCGTGCACTTGAGCTGGACTCCACAAGTTTGTGTAAAACCATATTAGATGAAATCCATCAGTGTGTCGTCTGGCTTCAGTGGAAAAGATACGACTCCATCTGACCTTTTGTTCAAAAGGAGTTAAGATGGTCAATATCACAAATCTGCTTAAATGTAAATATGACTTTAGACCTCTTGAATGTTGAATTTTCAAGATATTACACATTTTCTTTATGCGCAACTTTCTGTTTATTTATAGTTGTAAAGGAAAAAAGTTTTCAGATTTTCCGTGGGCTCTCAGACTTACGGACCACAAAGTAAATTTGGAAAAATTGGTTTGCGTTTAAACTTAAATGCTGTGTTCTTGAAGTTGGTGAAATAAACCCAGTACTTGGTGGTAATCTACATTCCTGTTTCTGTGAAGCTGCTTTGTGACGATATCTAGTGGCACTAGATTCTTAGACACGACTGCAGAATAAAAAATAAATATTTTATGTAATATTAATATTGGCACAACTTGCGTATGGTTTATATACAAATTTATTTATGATTTTAGTTTATTATATAAGAAGGAACAATGAAGATACTGCAGAGAGGCTACCAGTTATCTTCTTTAGGTAGTTTGATTTCTGAACATTTGCTTTCTGAACTTTATGTGAAGTGAAGAAACTTTTTTTTTTTTTCCAATAATAACGATTGCTTATTTAATCAGTCTTTACACTAATAGTAAATGGGTAGTGCATTGCAATATAATTTCCTTTACATAATAAACAGGCTAAGATTTAATAATATGTTTGTACAGTAAATAATTTCTCATAAATAAATTCTGTAAAGATGTTTGAGTATCTCATCAGGATGAAGAATAGTTTAGTGAGGATAATATGAATAACATGCTCATTAAAATATGGTGTAAAAGAAGTGTTAAATATTTATCTGAACAATGGAAATTTCAGCACAAATAACATTTGTGGTACAAAATGATGCAGATCATTACTCTCTCTAGGGAACGTGTTATTTAGAGACTTTCTGTCAGAACTCCTTTATGCAGCAAGACAAAAAATATATTCCCCAGTAACGAGTGTTTTTTTTTTTTTTTTTTTTTTTTTTTTTTTTAAATCATTCCTTTAAGCTAGTATGCTAAGAAGAAATCAAGAGCCACGTTTAATATTTTCTTTACATGCCTTTCCATTAAATAATAGTTTATGGAAACTCTACCAAGACATTAGAGCATCTGATGATCAGTGAGTCCTTTCCTAAAAAAAAAACAACTCAGCATTCACATATAATGTCCTGAATAAAATTAAAATCTTACTTAAAATAATGAACAAGTCTGCGTGTGAAAAGAAATGAAGTATACTTGAAACTAAGGGCAGTATCCGCCATGAGCAATGAACCACAGCGAGTTCTGCACAGAGATCTTCACAACAAAGCACACTTTAAATGATCGCAGACCGTGGAGAACTCCTTTATTTGTTGTGGGCAAAATATGAAATGAATGTGGTGTAGTGAAACAATTAAAAGAAAACAAAAAATATATATATACCAAGGTGACTCAGACTTTTTTTTTTTTTTTTTTTTTTTTTTTTTTTTATAAAGGAGGTTTGTGTCGCCGAATGCTTTGTCTGTGTGTATTTGTGCGTGGAGCGTTTGCATCAGATGGCTGTGTGTGTGTATGAATGAAATGTGGTGTGTCTGGATGCCCCGCGTCCTGTGTGAGTCACATTTAACGCTGAAATGATAAGGTGCATATTTGAGCACATTTTTGATCTGCAGATTAGCTCATTGTGCTTCTCCACTTGAGAATGGTTTTTCTCAGGGATTCTGGAGAAGTAAGTACTGGTGCCCTTTTGGTAGGGACACAATAAAAATATCATATCATAACTGAAGACATTTCTACAATACACAATATGTATCACAATGATTGTTTTGCTTGTTCGTTGATGCTTTTATTTAGTGACGTGCTACGGTATACTATATTATTGTCGTTATTATAAGTCATTAATCTATCTTATATGATTACATTTTATTCTAGAATCATCAAATGTTTGTGACTCTGCTTCATTGCAAATGAGTAAAGTTGATGGAAACAGCTGAAATATCCCAGAATGCAGCAGAGTAGCGCTGTAATTTATTTTGAGCTTTTATTTAATATCTATTAAAATAGATTTTTACAATTTATTTTTTTTAATTAGCTGCTGACAAGGGCCATTCATTTTGTAATTATTAAAAAAAAAAAAAAAGTTATAAAAAAAAAAAAGTGTATTATTGCATAATTTATCACGATAATGATATTATATCATCATATTGCAAGTGGTAGTGGTAATGTTCTTGAATTTTTTATGTTATGCCAACAGCATATTTGAACACACACACACACATAACATTGTGGAGCCTAAGTTCAGCTTTGTAATGATAATTCAAACCAATTTCATTTAACTTGAAGTAGTATTAGTTTAGTATCATGTTGCAGTAGTATTGTATTGTATCATACAATGAAACTTCTCAGTGGCGTCGTAATGAAAAGTACGGCCACTTCACAGCGAAGTAAGTGACATAAGTAACAACGACAGAATTGAACCATGAGCAAACTAAAAGATGTACATCTTATCAATAAGTGTAATATTCGGGTCTACACTAAAAAAAAATTCCAGCAGATTAATTTGCTAGTAGGCTGCTGTCAAATTTACAAACTATAACTATAAAACTATAAAACTGTACTTACTGCCAAATTTCACAGATCAAGAAAACTAAACTGTTGTCACGTGCGTAACGTGCACTGAGTCTTCTTGTCCTAGTGATCAACAGAACAAAAGAAACAATTCTGTATTACATTTGCGTAACACTTGACTAGCTTGTGCAAGTTTAGCTACCCAATATAAAAATAATGTTCACATTACTTCTACATTAGCTTTAAACTCATTAACAATAGCTTATACATAGTTCTTTAGTAACGTGCTATTGTATACTATATTACTGTCATTATTATAGGTCATCAATCTAGCTTGTATGATTATATTTTACTCTAGAATCATCAAAAGTTTGTGACTCTGCTTCATTGCAAATGAGTAAAGTTGGTGGAAACAACTGAAATATCCCAGAATGCAGCAGGGTAGCCCTGTAATTTATATTGAGTTTATAATATGAGACATGATGTATAATATTATAGTATAAATTTTAGCCTAGATTATCGTATAGTCAGGGCATATTTTCAGATTTTTGTGAATTTACTAGAGACTGCACCAATCCGATATTCAGTATTGGTAATGGAATGGTATCAGCAGCAATATACAAACAAATAAATAAATGGAAATAAGTGAATAAATGGGTCAGATATCTGAGGAAGTTTTTTTTTTAAAAAATCTGATCTAATTCTGTAACAAGTATTTAGCCTGAACAAATATTATACAGGAAAGAGTTTTTTTTTTTTTTTTTTTAAATTGTCTAATTGGCTGAATTGCTAAATTTACTAAATTGACTAATTTTGCACAAATTTCCCCTTTTTTAAACTTAGTATTATTTGTTCATTTATTATTTATTTGGAAAGAGGTTATTTGAATAAAAAAGCTTGTGTCTAATTCATGTTAATGACATTTCCTCCTGTAGGAGAGAATTTTCGAGCAGTTTGTGTATGGTAATTTTAGATGGCTATCTCGTACTAAAAATAACTAATTTGAAAGTCTAGTAGTTATATCAGAATACCAGACTGTATCAACCGGTCTTCAGTCAGTCTTCCCTTCATTAGGCAAATAAACAAGTGGTACTGTGCCATCTGTAGAATTTATTAAAGGAAAGTATTGGTAATAAATGACTCAGATGCATTTAATATTTTTTAAGCTCCATTATAATGTGCATGTATGCACACCAGAGTCCCACTTTTCTCTTTTTATGCGCTTC
This sequence comes from Pangasianodon hypophthalmus, assembly GCF_027358585.1. Taxonomy (NCBI): domain Eukaryota; kingdom Metazoa; phylum Chordata; class Actinopteri; order Siluriformes; family Pangasiidae; genus Pangasianodon; species Pangasianodon hypophthalmus. Next base: position 11,842,942 of record NC_069727.1, read on the forward strand.
TTCCATCCTTACTTCTTTGTTACAGCCTTTTACTGTAACAATAGTTTCATTCACTAATAATTCTGTATCCTTTTTTAAAATAAAGACTGTTGTTGTTTGGCTTTGTGTCAGTATGGGAAGTTCATGTCTAAGATCTCTCAGTGTGTGTGTATAATCGGCAGCACCCGCAGTAGCCGAGGCTCATCAGCTCGAGCAGCAGGCCAGCATTACTGATCTCTGGGCAGAACAAAGTCGTCCCAGCGATACGCCACCACACAGTCCTCCTTATCTGTTTATGCGGTGCACTTTTTCAAACGCAAACATTTTCTTTAGATGCGCTGGGAACACGGTGCCGATAGTCATCACACACGCTCTAATTGCCTCAGATAGGAGTGCGTTATTAGCATCAAAACCGAGCAGAAGAGCCGTTCTCCCTGAATTAAAACAAACCTCTGTGATTTTTTAAAACCACGCACACAAGCAGAGATATCGTCCTCCCTCCCTCTGCCGCTTTAAACCATTTCCAATCTGGAAACAATTGGCGAAAAATTTTGCCGTATTTTCATTTCATACTCTTGATTGGACCGGTTAATGGTTTTCTTTATTGTTTTTGCGACTGCAGAGACGTATACAGTGTAGGCTGTGTGTGTGAGCGTTCACATAAGAGTGTGGATAGGCTCAGCCCTCATTTCAACCCGGCTCTTGGGTGTGTGTATGTGTGTGTACGTTCCTGCTTGGCCTGCTCCGGGGGCATTCCTCTGCCGGTTCACTGGCAAACCTCAAGTAGGGCCCTTTTTTCGACCCCTCTAATTGCTGAAAGACATAATTGTAGGGCACTTTGAAGTAAAAGTCAATTTGCCACGAGTCCGCTCTTAAGTGTTTGACTCAAGCAGCTCTTTTCCTGAGAGCTCACCGCGATGTATCGATAACGCCAAGTCAATTTGGGCCTGTTTATTTAACAGGGCCAAAAACATCAGCGTTCCCTTGCGTTCGTTTACCCGAACGGCTGTATGTGTTTTTGGATCACACTTAATAGATTATTACCATCATGCAGCTTATTATTAAGGACAGCTTATTTTGGCTAGCGAGGTCGCTGCATATAAGCTGGATGTGTGGGTGTGGAGGAAAGCAGGTGTGTGTATCTGTGTGTGTATGTGATGGTGGAACTGTGTGTACGTTAACAGCGTGATGTCGAATCTTTCAGCATGTGTGTAGCTGATGACAGTGTGTAACGCTTTCTGGCATGGCGCCTCCACGCTCTGCTTCTCAATGCGACTCAAATTAGTCATGAGACACAACGTATGCACTAGCGCTGAACCCGTGGGCGTGTGGGGTGTGTGTACGTGTCCTGCGCCACCCGTCCATGTTTATTGTTTACTGTTCTCCGGTGGCGCCAGGGCTCGGAAAAACAGAAGCCTTAAAAACACTTTGTTTTGGGGGGAGGCCGAGTTCTGCGGTATTCTAATCGCAAAAGGCGATCAGGGCCCCTGATCTACGGATAGAGAGAGAGAGGGAGGGAGGGAGAGAGAGAGAGAAAGGTTGCATTACTTTAGTCTAGTTCCTATGTATGGCCCTGAGAACATGTGGGTGCTCCAGCCAGTCTGTCTCCGCAACGGCCTGAAAGAAAGAATAAGAGAAAAGAGAAAGAACTGTAGTCAAAGAAGAGAGAGAGAGGTTTCAGTGTGAATATGTGCAAGGTGTCTACTGTAGTTTCTGATTTATTCCCCTTGCACTGTGCAGAGTGCACTCAGATTTCTGTGAAACTATAAAACTGTTAGAATGTGCTGATAATGCATTTTATCTTACACTTCATGATAACTGCATGATAATCGTTTAGCGTGGTCTACGATATCACAATAACATACATACCTGTATGTTTTAACAGAGAAATCAACACTGTATCCAATGTTTGTTTTGTTTTTTAAAAAGTGTCTTAAAATTTTTGTCTAGTCATCAGAATTATGGGATTGCCTTCCCCAAGAAGAAGCGATACTCTTCCTAACAAATAAGGAACCATTTGCTCTGATAAAAACCATGATTATACCAAACAAGGTTAAAGGTTACTACCTCAAGTACAGAACTTTAAAAATATTTCAAATGAGGGACAGTGCATACATCTATGCCGGTATACAGTTTTAATTTCAAAACTCACAGAATCGTTTTTTTTTTAAGCATATTATAAAAATATTGTCAACCCTGATTAAAAAAAAAAAACCCTAAGAATTCACTGGTCCACATACCTACATTAGATAGATAGTTAGATAGTAAAGTGTTAGAAAGCCTAATTTCCAAGATTGCGTCCACCTTTTATGCAAAGAGGCAAGCAGAAATATGAGAGATCTGCTGTTCTTCTGATGGGATCAGATTATATGTAGTTCTGGTTTAGTTGTGTTTTGGATGTAATCTCTCAAATATGCAAATATCTTTTGCATTTGGGATTTTTGTAGTTGTGTTCCTCTGTTAGTTTTCTTCTGTACGTTAAACTCATTCACTGGCCCTGTGCACTACATCGCAAAATGTGTAGAAGAGAATGAACATGTCAATGAAGTTAGGTAAAACATTGGCTCAATTCAGGCAAGTACAAATTAGTTCAACTGAACAGAAAGCCAGACCATTACAATGAATTATTCATTTGATCTGATTATGCTACAATGTACAAACATGGCTGTCAGGTGTTATTCCTTTCAGCAAGTGGTTGTGGTTTGAACAGAATGGTCTCAGGCTATGGAAACGTTTGGATTCAAAACTTGGTACTGTGGGTCAGGTCAGCTAGAACAGAATGTTTCCAAACTGTGGTAGGGTCACATTTGGAAGGAATGTTCTGGGCTTTGGTGGTGAGGTGCAGACATGGGCTAGGATCAGGCCAGCCTCAGACGACATTCAGAATGTTGTTGGTATGTGGTCCGGTTGGGTTCAGAAAGAATGTTTTCGAGCTATGGTCAAGTTGGGTTTGGACATAATATTCTCAAGGTATGATCAGGTTGGGATCGGATAGAATGTTCTTGGGTATGATCAGGTTGGGTTCAGACAGGCAGTTCTCAAGGTATGAGCATATTGAGTTCGCAAAGAACGTTGCAGGACTATGGTCAAATTGGATTTGGACAGAATGTATTCAGGGTATGGTTAGATTGGGTTTGGGTAGAATGTGTTGGAGCTCAGGTGAGGTGGGTTTGGACATAAGTTTGGATGGCTGGGGTCAGGTTGGGATTGGACAGAATGTTCTTAGGGTATGAGACTGTTGGGCAAGGACGGCATATTGTAGGTTAGTAGTTGGTCAGAATGTTTTTGGGTATAGGCGGGTTGTGTTTGTACAGAATGTTATAGACCTCTGGTCAGGTTTGGTTTGTACAGAATATTGTAGGTCTGTGGTCAAGTTGGGTTTAGACAGAATGTACTTGGATTATGGTCAGCAACAATACTCTGATCGGCTGTGACATTCAAACAATCCTCGATTGGTATTAAGGGGCCCTGTGTGTGCCAAGAAAGCATTCCCTATACCACTACATGACTACTACCAGCCTGAACAAAAGGCAGGTTGGGTCCGTGGAGTCATGTTGTCGATTGCAAATTCTGATGCTACCATCTAAGTTGCAGTAGAAATCGAGGTTCAGTGGACCAGGCAACGTTTTTCAAATCCTCAACTGTCCAGTTTCGGTGAGCCTGTCCCCACTGTAGCCTCATATTCCCATTCTTGCCTGGCTGGAGTGGAACCCGATGTGGTTGCCTGCTCTTGTAGGCCATCCACCTAAAGGTTTGATGTGTTATGCATTGTGAGATGCCTTTCTGCTCACCACGGCTGTAAATAGTGATTATTTGAGTTACGCTATCCTTTTTGTCGGTTCGAACCCGTCTGGCCATTCTCCTCTGACCTCTGTTAGGCTTTTTGCCTGGAAAACTGCCATTCACTGGATTTTATTTATTTTTTTTTTTGTATTTTTGCACCATTCTGTGTAAATTCTAACGATTGGTATGTGTGAAATTCCCAGGATTCCCATTCTGATGTTTGGTATGTACATTAACTGAAACTTTTGACCTGCCTCTGCATGATTTTATGTGTTGTGCTGCAGGAACATGATTGACAGATTGGATAATTGCATGAATAAGTAGGTGTACAGGTGTTCCTGATAAAGTGGCCAGGGCGTATACATCTGTGCATATGTTAGACTGTGACACAGCAGAGGCCCTGTGTCTTTGTTGGTAAACAGTTGAAGGAAACTTTATGCCTCCCATATGATTTTGCTTATTTACTTTTATATACGGTATACATCGTTCGTCATCCTACAGTTTTTAGCACAACGGGCTAAAATGTACCCTGATGGTAAACATTGTGTACTGGCCCCCATCTGTCACTGTTGTGTGCGCGTACAGGTCCCAGCTCGGATTAGCGGTCACTGACACATGGAAAATCCAACATCTGCACCATAACCGAAAACTTCTTCTTTCCTCCTTTTTCTTTTCTCCCATGCAGAGCAGTGCATTGCTGCACACACACGTACACTGCAGGGTGTTTGATGGTACACTAGGGTGATTAGGAGAATCAGCAGGCTGTGGTAGAAGGCCTTGCAGGGAAAGAGAGAAGGAAATAGAGAGAGAGAGAGAGAACGTAGCAGCTCTTATCACAGGCAATTAATCAGCCAGACTCATATTGCGGGACAATTATTCAAAGCTTTTTCTTGAATAAGTTACAGGCGGAAGCCTCTGAAAGCCCCCCCAATCTCCCCTGGACGTGAAGGTCATGAGAGCGGGGAGGTCAAGGGGTTCTGCAGCTTGAGAACGTGTGTGTGTGTGTGTGTGTGTGTGTGTGTGTGTGTGTGTGTGTGTGTGTGTGTGTGTGTGTTGCAGCTAGCACGGTCAAAGTTTTTCCATTGTTTTTTCAGTGTGACAAATTCAAAGAACAAACTTGGCCAAGTTATCTTGTAAGAATGATAAATAGAACAGAGCACACTGTAGTTGGAGTTTGAAAGGTGCCTTTAGTGCTAGAAGCATCCAACTAACAAGTTAACTTGTTCTTTGGGCTTGCAATCTTCAGTATTGCAATTAAATTGGGATGAATTGACGGTGGAATACAATTTCAACCCACGAACAAACAAGAAATGGTATTAAGGAATATACACCGACACACAAATCCAGTGTATGTTTTCGCCCCTGAATGTGTGTGTTTAATGTTCAGTAGTTTGTGCAATGTTTAATAGATATGTGAATTACAAATTTATATGTTATATGATTATCACACACACTCTTACTCTGGGTTCTGTTCAGAGTGGGGCTTCATGACAGAAGTCATGAAGTCTGGACTGATTCCACAGAAGAGCTAGTGTAGCACAAATTTCTGAAAAAGTTTATGCTGGCTATGATAGAAAGGTTTCAGAACACACAGTGCCTCCCAGCTTGCCGTGTATGGGACTACGTAGCCACAGACCGGTCAGAGTGCCTATCCTGACCCCTGTCCACCGCCAAGGGCGCCTACAGTGGGCATGTGGAAGAAGGTGGCCTGGTCTGATGAATCACATTTTCTTTTACATCCTGTGGACGGCCAAGTGCATGTGTTCCCCAAGTGCTTACTTGGGGAAGAGATGGCACCAGGATGCACTGCCTGGGCAATGTTCTGCTGGGAAACCTTGGGTCCTGGCATTAATGTAGATGTTACTTTGACACGTACCACCTACCTAAACATTGCTGCAGACCAAGCACACCCCTTCATGGCAACGATATTGCCTAAAGGCAGTGGCCTCTTTCAGCAGGATAATGCGCCCTGTCACACTACAAAAATTGTTCAAGAATTGTTTGAGGAACATGACAAAGAGTTCAGGGTGTTGACTTGGCCTCCGAATTCCCCAGATCTCAATCCGATCGAGCACTTGTGGGATGCGCTGGACAAACAAGTCCGGCTCATGGAGGACCCACTTTGCCACTTACAGGACTTAAAGGATCTGCTGCTAAAATCTAGGTGCCAGATACCACAGCACACCTTCAGAGGTCTTGTGGAGTCCATGCCTCGACAGGTCAGAGCTGTTTTGGCGGCACAAGGGGGGCCTACACAATATTAGGCAGGAGGTCTAATGTTATGGCTGATCGGTGTAAAGCATGATGGTGTTATAGAAGAAAATAATTTAGGACAGGGTTGTATGATGTTACCACCCTGAAGTCAGTTATTTTCCAATAACAGCATATCCCAAATTGTTTTATTCCTCTTCTAATATGCCAATGCTAGCAAGTGTTTTTACTTATTAAAGAAGGACACATCATATTTGTGTCTGTTTATAGTTAATGAATGTTTTGGAAAATCTGTGAAACAAGTTAGTTCCTGTTATCACTTGCGTTATAACAGCTATAAACCGTTGTTCTGTCACCAGCCTATTTTTTTTTGTCTTTCTTTTGAAGGTGATAAGGAAAAAGACACAGCTTGTCATGTTCCTGAGAAACCGCAAAGCGTAAACTCCTGAAGAATTTCCCATGTCTGTAAACATAGTTACAGCTTTACCTCTGACTGTTGCATAGTGTCAGCACTGGAGACTCCGCCCAAAATGCTAAATAAATGCCTTCTCACTGATGAGCGATTACACATCAGTTTTTTAATCAGCTTATGTGTCCATACAAGTCCCTGTGTAACTTGTTACTATAGAAATGATACACTAAGCCTATATGGCCAAAGGTTCGTGGATACCTGACCATCACACTCATATATGGGTATTCTCCAGACTGTTGCTACAAATTTGGAAGCGCGTAATTGTATAGGATGTCTTTGTATGCTGTAGAATTACAGTTTCCATTCACTAGAACTAAGGATCCCAAACCTGTTCCAGCATGGCAGTGCCCATGTGCACAAAGCAAGCTTCATGAAGACATGGTTGCCAAGGTTGGTGTGGAAGAAAATCTAGTGGAAAGCTTTCCCAGAAAAGTTATTACAACAGCAAAGGGGGACTAAATCTGGCACGGGATGTTCAAAAAGCACATATGGGTGTGATTGGTCAGGGGTCCACATACTTTTGGCCATATAGTGTACATCATTCTTGTAGAAGGCATTCCAGTAAGAGTGTAAAGGTTAGAAAAGCATAGCTGTCTCTCCAAATGAAGAGCGTGTCATGCTGTAGTGTACACCTGCTGTTTATATTGATCTTGGTGACTGCAAGTTACCTTTTCTGTTGTCCATCCTAACATTGATCTTGGCATTAAAGTCTCAGAAAATGGATATATTTAATTTGCCTCAGTAGTATGATAACACTTAAATTTACACTAATTGATTTTGTAATCTCTTTCAGGTAATTGCAGCAGTGGGACTGATGCACTGCTGATGGTTCGAGTGTGTTTTTAAGTTCCAGCGCCTCGGGTTTAGTGAACCAGATATTCAGTTCACTTTATTAGAACAGACTCTGAGCAGGAAATACGACAGCATATTATTATTTTCAGATTAAATTGAAGAACAAATAAAATAACCTATCTTAACCTTTATTTATTTATTAACAGTCTGTGTGTGTGTTCAATATTTCATTACAGGCTATTAATTTATCATAAATATTGCAGCTTAAAAAAAATCACGATTCAATGTGACAGTTCTGTCGAAACGTTTCATGGTTCTCTCATTGGCTGGAGTTGCCGTCTCTGAGAAGGATACCTGATGCTCCTTTAAATTTGATTAAATTTAAATACGCTCCCCTTCCAATTGGGACATTCTTTATTTTGAGAGGAAAAACACTGCCCAAAAATGCTTCCTACTTAGGCCGCCTCTTCCCAAGTAAAACAAGATAACTCAGTGTCTCTAATATTGTATTACTGAATTGTCTCCACATACACTATATGGCTAAAAGTATGTGAACACCTGACCCATCACATCTATATGATTATTTTTTGGTAATTTACTTTTTATAATAACCTCCATTCTTCTAGGAAAGCTTTCCACTAGATTTTGGAGTGTGGCTGTGGGGATTTGTGATCATTCAGCTACAAGAGCATTAGTGAGGTCAGGCACTGATGTTGGGTGAGGAGGTCTGGGGTTCAGTCAGTGTTCCAGTTCATCCCAAACGTGTTCAGTGGGGTTGAGGTCAGGGCTCTGTGCAGGACACTTAAGTTCTTCTACACCAACCTTGGCAAACCATGTCTTCAAGGAGCTCATTTTGTGCACAGGGGCATTGTCATTCTGGTAAAGGTTTAGTTTGTCCACAAACCTTTGGCCATATAGTGTACATCTAGGCTAGATATTTTCCCATAATTGTGCCTACTTTTTAATTGTTTTGAGTTTTTAAACAAGGCACAATTACACTGGTTCTTACTTCACACTTTATATATATAATTGGCAGAAGAGGAACAGTGGGGTGCACTGATTGACATGATTATATTAAACAAACTCTTACAGGTTGTGTGAACACACATGCACACACCCAAATAGCGTTCTCAGATGTTAGTAATTGTGCCTTGGCCATACAGAGCCGGAACATTAAAAGCTTCTTATCTTTTCTCGCTTAGGCCAGTGATTCTCCTGCTCATTGATTGGAGCCCAATAAATGACCCAGTGTTAATTACAACGAGCCTTAATCCATGCTCCATATGGCAGTGGAGGAGAACGAAGGTGCAGGGAGAGATCTTAATGGGAGCGATATGAATTTGGTCCAAAATTTCTTACCTTAGCACAAACTTTGTGTGTGAGTGAAAGAGTGGTTAGTGTAGCTATGAGGCCCGAGAGCCAGTCAATTTTGTGAGGTGACCATTTTCCAGTTTGCTTGTGTTCTTCCTCTCTCACTCTCTCTCTCTCTCTCTCTCTCTCTCTCTGTCTCTCTCTCTCTCTCTCTCCCCCTTCCTTCGCTTCCCCGCCCTCTGTCGTTCTCTTATCTCACCATTTTAATTACTTCCCAACGTGTGTCTGAGCTTGTTTTCATTTCTCCGTGCCATTTTTGGCTTTGCAGCTTTCTCTCGTTATCACATCCTGTCTGTACTCTTTCTCCCGTTTGTAAATGACACAATCAATTATGACTCACGCGTGCCTGTGTTTGTGCATTTGTGGAGCTTTCTTCTCCAGTGCCAAATTTAAAAGAAGGTGGGCTTATTTTTGATATTGGGATGAAAGGGTAGTTTGTGATTACAACAGGACACACGGCTGAACAGCTGACAGGGATGAGCGATACGGCAAGAAAATCATATCACTATACCTAAAGTCATTTTAACAATACTAGTATATAACACTGTGTAGTGTTTTTACAGTTGGACACAAAGTGCCAGGAAAATGGTTCTCTTTTTGCCCCAATTGTTGCAGTTCCCTCTTTTTCAATGTTAAATGGTTTATATTTGTAGACCTTAATTGAATGTCTAAATGTCATGGCACTTTGTAAGCAAACCTGTATATTGACACACAACATACACTATACTGTTTGAGTATTGTCCTAGAATATTTTTGCCTTATACCACAGCACTATTAAATTCACAATTCTGATTGATCAGAATGAGTAATTTTGCATAACAGCATGGCTTGGAAGGTAGTTCTGGCTGCAAGACAAATCACAAGTTTATATGAGTGCAGTTCTGATACGTTAGCGTTTCTGTAGTAATGCTGATGGTGCAATTGTTGACATACTGAAGTTTTGTCTTAGAAGATATTTATCTAGCACTTTTGGAAGGAGTCTCCAGTGTCAGAGCATTGTAACAGTCAGAGGATTGAAGACTTTGCAGTTTTTTCAGTAACATGACATTTTGTCTTAACTTCATGAAGGAGGAAAAAAAAAAAAAAACCAAAGTTAGAAGCACCTGTCTAGAATTGCCTAGACCATGAAGCAATTGTATAGAATGTCTTTGTATGCTGTAGCATTACAGTTTCCTTTCACTGGAACTAAGGGCCCCAAACCTGTACCAGAATGACAATGCCCCTGTGCACAAAGCAAGCTCTATGAAGACATGGTATGCCAAGGTTGGAGTGGAAGAACTCCAGTTTTCTGCACAGAGGCCAGACCTCAATCCCACTGAACACCTTTGGGATGAACTGGAACACTGACTGCACCCCAGGTCTCCTCACCCATCATCAGTGCCTGACCTCACTAATGCTCCCGTGGCTGAATGATCACAAATCACCTCCAGCATGCTACAAAATCTAGTGGAAAGCCTTCCCAGAAGAGTGGAGGTTATTATAACAGCAAAGGGGGATTAAATTGGGAATGGGAAGTGTGTGTGGGTGTGAACTGACATGTTTCACTGATGTTACACAACATTATTTATTAAAGAATGACATTTAAAGTATTGTACATGTTGCACAATGGCTGTGGTATTAGAGGAATTAAACATGCTGTCATAGGAAACTAATTAACTTCAAGCTTCACACCACTCTATCATTGATTATTTTCCTGCAACAGCACGCCCCGTCATGTATTATTCCGTACATTCCAACCACCCCTTCTACTGGTGATACCCACAATATTTTCAGAAAAGTGGCATGCCATAATGCATCACTGTAATTATATTATACGGCCATGTTGTCTGCCTGAAAGCTCTCAAACACACCTTTATAAATCTTTCTGAGGTCTCCATTGCCTTGTGCAGTACTGTAGTTACATAATACTATGGCTACATCTTTCCTTAACCTCAATACCCACAGACGACTAGCCAAATGTTCCCACAGTGTCAGCTCAGTCAAGTAGTCCTGTAATCATGGACTGCGCATGCCCATACAAACACACCACTTCTAACCACACTCACTCTCGAGCCAGTTTTTTTGGGTTTCCTCAGTTTTGTTCTCTTACACATAAGAGGATATTGACAGCTTTTCTGCCCGTCATTTTTGCTCTTTCACTTAGACACATTCGCTACTCTCCCTTTCATTCTTCCAGCCTTTTTTTCTTTTACTCCTGTCTCTCTTCTCCCTTCTTTCTATTCTTTCTTTTTCCTTTTATTCTTTTTCCCTTTTTCCGCTGTCTCTTTACTCTTATTTTTTCCCCATCTCCCTTTATTCTGTCTTCTCCCACTGTGCTTTCTCTATCTCTCTTTCCCTCATTCTCCCGCTCCTGTTAGTGCCACTGCTTTATGAGTCGTTAAAGTCCCTTACATTATTTTTAGGAGAGAGATACTCAGAGAAGCAGGAAAAGGAGGATAGAGCCATAAAATGCAAATATCATGCATACTTTCTCTTCCTCCCTCAATTAAAAAAAAAAAAAACAAATTAAATGTCAATGTCGTGAAATATTGTCAGTTTCATTTGCACTGAGGAGGCGATGACAAATCCATATTCTTCCTTTAAATAAAAATTCTTATTACAGCGCAGCGGCGGCGGGTAATCACGGGAGCACAAAGCCAGCGGTGATTAACGATCGCAATTTATTGTGCGACGAGGCTTCTCGTGGAGAGCACGGGAGAAGCAAAGACATCATCTTTATCATAATTCATATCATAAATAACCATACTCGGCCAATCACGGCACGGCTGACGCGTCGTTCCCAAATAACCTTTGATAACTATTACCATAGCGGAAGAAAAGCCCAAAGTCACAATGTTATCTCGTCCTCATTCACCGCCTATAGAATACAACAGTATTACCATATAGATTACACTATTTATAATGGAGGATGTCAGAGGAGAACGGCTGTCCTCCGCTGTGCTTCTGACACCCACGCTCAACCAGCAGCACAGCAGCCCAGGACATGTGTGTGTGGGTGTGGGTGTGTGTGTGTGGGTGTGTGTGTCTGGGTGTATGCCTAAGCTGGAGCACTGGGAAATATTAGAAAATTTTGATTTGGCTTGAGATTACTCCTGTAGTAGCTGTGTGTGTGTTTGTGCTTGTTGTTCTGCTGTGAATTATTTTGATCTGCTGTTATGATAACCAGCCTACGTTCTACCAAATGATACTCCGACTTGCTTAATATTGCTTTTCTCCTTTCAGCATCAATCTTTCTTCCTTGCATACACTAAAGAGTTTCAAAATGGATTAGCGAAATTGTTGCGTGATCATCCAGTTGTATCAACTCTAGCCATTGCTGACCACAGCACTGCTGTTGGATGGATATATTTGGTTGGTGGATGGTCTCCCAACCCAGCAGTGACACGAACATGTTTAAAAACCCAGGGACATGGCTGTTCCTGTTACACTCGTACAAGTGTAACTGCTGTGCTGACGATGATCCACCACCCAAATAATATCTGGTTAGTGGTGGTCCTGTGCTGGTTTCTCTGCATTGATTAAACTAGGTAGGGCGGGGCTGTGCATAGCAACAGATGGGCTACGGTCAGTAAGTGTGTGCAGAAAAAGTGAGCCTGTGTTTCGTGTTACCTGAGAAAAAGGGCAATGAATGAAAGTGCAAGGTAGTTGTAATATACTGGCCTGAATGTGTATAAAATCCAAGTTGTAATAAATCTGTGAGAACATGTTTAAAGAATACATTCTAAATATGTTCTCTCTCTGTGTGTCTCAGATGAAGAGGAGGAAGAGCAGGTCCCTGCAGACATGGGCACGTCGGCCGAGGCCATGCAGGTGTCTCTTGGCGAGGAAGAGGAGGGTGAGGATGAAGAGAATGACGAGAACTGGCTTGGCCCACGTGGGTCAGATAGCCCCAGGCCCGAAGGTCTTTTACCCGCTGCCAAGCGCCCACGCCTGGGAACCAAACCAGGAAGCAGCCCCGAATGGAGCTTTGAGCCTCGTGAACCTCTTAGTTCACTCAACGCCCAGCACATGGCACGCTCCCCTTCCCCTCCACTGCCCCTCGAAATGGTTCGTCCCACTGCGTTGACCCCAACACCAGGGCAAAAACCCAAAGTCTCCTCCCTTTCTCCTGCTCGCCAGAAGAATAAATCGCCCAAAAGAGTGATTGGCTCCACCCCTTCTGCCATATCTGCCCGTCCTTCTTCAGTGACCCCACCCAAAAGTGCGCAGAAGGCAGGGAAAAGGTCGCCTGGGAGACCCAGAAGCCCCCGAAGCCCTCGGCCAGGGCCCACACAGTTAGGACGTGGATGGATGGTCCCTAACACAGATGAAGTTTCACAGGATGGTGAACTCAAAGACGAAGCCATCGAGGACTCCATTGCAGCAGTTATAGCCAGGGCATGTGCAGGCGGAGTGGGCGTGGCTGACCCGTTTGCATATGACTCAGACTCAGACAGTGAGGGGCTTCCAAAGAGCCCACCCAAACATATGCCCAAACACACAATCGCACAACCAAAACTCACACCTGTCCTTAGTGTGAAACACCCACCCATAATGACGCCAACATCGCTCTCGGCCGGCCCGAACCGCTGGACAATGGACGACTCCATAGATGAGGTCATCCGAAAGGCCAACCAGGGACAGGCTCTGCCCTGTCAATCACCACCAGAGCCCTCCTACTTCTCCACCCCATCTGAGTCTCCACCCACCCCGCCACCTCCAACCCTCAACCCCCCACAGGAGCGAAAAGATCCCGTGCCCTCGTCTCTCCTAAAGAAAAAACTCAAGAAGGATATCAAGACCAAGCTGAAAAAGAAGGACAAAGAGCGGCTAAAGGAGAAAGGAAAAGACAAAAGCAAGAACAAAGAGAAAAACAAGGAGAAGAAGCGAGAGAAGGAACGAGGCCAGGGGGAGGATGGAAAGAGTCCCTGGACAGAGTTATCGCTCGGAGCAGAGGAGAGGCGAGACGGTGTTGGTGGGAAGAAAGAGAAGGACAAGCACAAGGACAAGAAGAAAGATAAAGAGAAGAGCAAGAAGGACAAAGAGAAAAGAGACAAGGGCAAGGAGAGAGGAGGGAAGGAGGAGAGGAGGCTGACGCTTGTGGCCAAGGAAAGCACCTCTGCTTCACTACCTCTCTTCAGCCCTTCTTCTTGCCTGCGCATCCCCTCAATGCTTCCCCCACTGCAACCCATCCTCCCCGAAACACTGTTCCACCCCAAAGAGACCAAGAGCAAGGAGAAGGACAAGAAGAAAGACAAAAAGGAGAAAAAGAAGAAGAAAGACAAGGAGAAGGAACGAGACAAGGACAGGGAGAGGGAACGGCCCAGGGAGAAGGAGGAGAAGAAGAAGGAGAAAGAGAAAGAGAAGAAGGAAAAAGTCAAAGAAAAAGAGAAGCCAAAATTGGAGAAGCCCAGTTTAATGGTAAGACCAAGACGGAAATACATGAAGGCCTCAAACAGAACAGCGCCTGAAGTTCACACACAAAGCATTTGTTTAGCATTGTGCAAACCACAAATAACCACACCCATCTTCGTTTTAACCAGTATTTCAATCCACACCAATTCCTGCGAATTGCAAACACAAGCCTGTGCATCCTGTTGTGCTTTTTTCCACACACTCTCCTCCTTCCTCCATTGCAAGTACAGTCAGCTCCAGAATTATTGGCACCTTCTGTAAAGAAGGGCTAAGAAGAGGTTATGAAACTGTCTTTGTAGGTAATTAGCTCAATCTCACATTGAAAATGTGAGACAAATAACCTTGAATTGACAATAATCTGTTTGAAAAACATGTCATAATTATTGGTACCCCTGCATTTAGTACTCTGTGAAACCCCACTTTGCCAGCATAAAAGCACTGAGTCTTCTTCTATACTGCTCTCGCCTGATCCTTGTCAGCTCAGACCACAGGTTGTCACTGGGGTATAGATCGGGGACTGGGAAGGCCATGTCGATCTTCATTCAGCGGTCATTTGGAAGTATGTTTTGGATTACTGTCTTGATGGAAGATCCAACCACAACCCAGTTCAAACTTCTTGGCAGAGGCAGCCAGATTTTCATTTAAAGATTATTATTATTATACTCTTTAAAATCACCTTCATGGCACTTCATGGAGTCTGTGATACCATGTATCCTAACAGGCCCACATGATCGCACATCTTCCGCTATACTTAACAGTTAGGATTAGTTTCTCTTCTCTATAACCCTCCTACTTTTCACGCCAAGCCCACCTTGACTGTTTGTTGCCAGAATGCTTTTAAAATAATCGACCTATGGTCTTGTCACAATTATGCAGGCTGTAGTTTCAGTGAAATGTGATGATGTACTGTATGATAACGATACACAGAATAAGTATGCATATGCTGTTTATTTATTGTTCCACTATCACCTGTCACAATTCTTAAATGAACTGTGTTGTAATTGCAGCTGGCCCCAATTGACGTTATCTGGATACATGACTTGACCAGTGTGAATTCTAGCTAGTGTAAAATGTTTACTGAAACTCCTACCCAAGTCTGATGCTTATACAGTGAGAGATATGTATTCAAGATGGCAGATGTCTGCATATGTAGTACTGAGACATACCTTGGGTCATGTTTATAGATAAGAACATCATACAGTGTCAGAATCTACATAAACAACTCAATGTGGATTGAGTAAGGGGATGCTTTAAGCATGCATTTTGCACAGTATTAACTTGGTGGCTAAAACTGTACTTCACTTGTTAGCTACATTAGCCTTGCAGCTTCAGTGCAAAACTAAAAGAAGCAAACTTCAGACACTGACCTTGGCTGATCGAATGCATTTGAGGTGAATGTGTACATTTCATTTTTGGGCTGAACTATTCTTCCAACAGTTCTACTGACACACTCAAATCCTGCTTGTCTAGGTGCCTGTGTGTACTTCAGTACTTTTTAGAGATCATAGCTAGATTGCTGAGTGACATTTACATTTTCCATCTTTTCTTTTCCGTTTGTCTCCGAAATTCTGCGGCTCTCCGCTCTTAGAACAAACACCCACACGCACAAAGCTGTCAATCTGTGTGCAAATCAAACATGGGATAATACACCTCAGAGCCTCTGTTTACCCAGTCTGCAGAGTGTGTGTGTGTGTTTTTAAGAGTCTACGATAGAGAAAAGAAAGATTGTGCTAATTCCACTCGAGCGAACTCGTCCTCCAGTGTCTTTTCACAGTCCAGCGCCGCGATAACGCATGTACATCACATAAGATCTTTCAGGATTGATTTACACAGCTAAGTGTAGAGTTCCATTTCTCTCGCCGTCTCTTTCTCCCTCAATAATTCACCCCTCTCTCTGACCCTTTCTTTCTCTCTCTGTCTTTTTTTTTCCTCCCCTCGTCTCTCATGCCACCACTGCTAGATGGGATACAGAAAGCGATTTCTCTCTCCACCCCCCACATCTTTCTCTCTCCTCTGCTTAAATCTCTTGATCGCTTTAATTTTTTGCAAGGCTGCTTTGCTGGCGTCCAGAGGAAAAGCAAGAGTGGCAGGAAAGAGAAAGGCGAGTCGGAGCGGTGTTGAGTTAGGGTGGTTTATCAGTAGCCGCCCCAAAGGTATGTGCAGAAGGGACTTAAATCCGCAGAGATTAGCGAAAAAAATGCCGTCCATAGCAGTAAGGGGCTTACGCCACTGGTTGCATTAGTTCAGGCGAAAAGAATATTGCGTTTACATAAAAACTGGACAAATCCAGGCACAATGGCTCCGACTGGGGGCCACACAGGAGCCCGCTATCTTAGGACCTCCACCCCGTTGAGTCCAGAGCACTACACACACACACACACACACACACACACACACACACAGGGTTGGAGGGAGTGAGGGTATGAGATCAGCACAGTGTTTCTACTGGATAGAGGAGATGAATGTCACTTGGAGACCTGTGTGAAATTGCCTTGTCTGTTACAGCTTCGAGATCATTAACTTCGAGCCACAGTTGGGGATTTTTGACAAAGTAGCCCAAGAAAAACATTAAAGTAAAAGTCTGTGAATATGTTTCTGCTCTAAAATACATATATTTTAGTATTTCAATAAATACTATATGTAGTACAATACAATATGTATTAATACTAATGCTTAATAGTACTATTACTTGCAATATTAATATTTATCAGTAATAGTATTATTATTATTATTATTATTATTATTATTATTATTATGATATGTAGTAATAAAGTGGTACAAGCAATAGTATTACTGGTAGAAGTATTTGTACTATTGGTATAAGTATTAGTATTATTGGTGAATGTATTTGTATTATGGTTATAAGTATTACTGTTATATTAAGTATAAGTAGTATTAATATTATTGATATAATTATTAGTACTAGTGGTATAAGTAGTATTAATATTATTGACATATGTAGTGTTAGTATTATTGGTATAACTTTTAGTGTTATTGGTATAAGTAATGTTGGTGCAAGTGGTATTAGTGTCATTGGTATAAGTAGTGTTAGTAATATTAGTGTTATGGGTATAAGTAGTGTTAGTAATATTAGTGTTATGGATATAAGTAGTGTTAGTAATATTAGTGTTATGGGTATAAATAGTGCTAGTATTATTGGTATTGGTCAAGTCTGTATTTAGATTATAATGTAAATTATTCAAGTTATATGTACGTCTCTCTATGTTTCAGAAACTCGCATAAACCATCCTGCCATGTGACGTGACATCTGACTGAAAAATGTTTTAAAATATTAATCCCTACAATGCTACCTCCGAGGAGCTGTATAAAATTTCCTTATCTGTTTCGGCATCTAAATAATTAACTTTAGCCACAGTTGGGCATTTCACAACAAAGTGGCACTGAGCTCTCTAAGAAGCTCATAGATGACATCTGACTAGGACTTATGTACACACACACGCACACGCACACACACACACACATCTCTGCTGCATCTTTACCAAACTGAATAATTCTTTATATCCATTACTGTCATAGCACTTTAAAGCCCCGGGGAACTTAAATCTGTGATTGCTTTCTAATTAGATTGAGCTTAGGTTTTGTGAGCCACAGTATGCTGGAATGGAATATGAATAATTGTTGACTGTATAGTGTCTACATGTGCTTTGCTAAAAATAATAATACCCCAGTTTAGTGTTAAGTGGGCAATCCAGAGCTTGAGTAAGATTTGTGTAAGCTTTTCCTTCACTAATCAAAAGGCAAGGCTAATGTCACTTGTCCTTCCTGTATCACTTTTATCAAAAGTATTTGCTTACACTTGAATGGAACCTAGCGACCATAACCTATGGTGAAAATTGTGTCGTTTGTTGTTTCTCCTTGCTTTCAGCCTCATTTTCACACTTCATTTCAAAGTTCCCTGACACTGCCTGCAGTTATGTTAGCCTTTCCATGAACGTTTAATAGAAATATATTAATGGCTATAATTTAGCATTTGGGAATGGTAAACTTTGGGAAATACTCCAAAGGATAATGGAAATCCAAGAGCCTGAAGCAGCTTAGAATATTCTAGATTCTGCCGGACGTTTGATCCCAGGTTTCAGCGCTGACACCTGAAAACTGTCTATTCATTGCCTCATCTTAACTCTACTTTAACACACTTTCATGGCAGCTAAATGGGGATTGTGTTAAATTATATTGTATTATAGCTCATTATTCTCCTGTAAAACATTTTAACAAGTTTTTATTTCTCTTTATCGGCTCCAGAGAGTGACTCGGGTCATCAGGTCATCGCATACGTCCATTTAATAGCTGATTAATCCGTTTGTACACGCCCGTTCCTTTTAGCACACCCCAGGTGTGTATGTGTTAACGAAAGAGCGAGCGTTTGAAGAGCTGGACTCATCGTGATACAGGGCAGGTTAAGTAGGACGGGGCACTTTTGGGGAGAAAGACATTGCGAGCCACTTAAAGACTAATTAACATAAGCAGATAGCGCTATCTGAACTTGCCATTGAGGGTGACCCTGAGTGTGTGTCCTTAAACACGCACGCACGCACGCACACGCACACTCACACACACACGTCTTATCGTGTAGGGACAGGGCCTCAACTTCTCTTCCTTTGGGAGGCCAAAACACGTGTGTGTGAGTAGGATGGAAGTGCGTATGTGAAGAAAGCCTGGTCCCTACGGCCCCTCCAGAGAGGCATGAATGTCTTCGAGTCAAAGTGAGCTCAGACAGATGCAATCTCCAATTCATCTTCGTCTGCTTCCTAATTTCAGACTTCTTTTTCGTTTGATGGTCTATAGCTGCTAGCATAGATATAAATATTAAAAACTGAAATAGGTGTCAAAAGAAGGAACTGCAAAAGCCTGTAATGTCCCCCATAGTCTTGGGTTGTTATTATTTATTTAATTTAATTTTATTTAATTTTATTTAATTTTATTTATTTATTTTTTTTTTTTTTTTTAACAAAGTCTTATTCTTTGAGATATATAACAGAATTACACTATACTTAATTAGGAGTGCCTGTATCTCAGTGACTTTGACTGTTGTTTGTGGCTGACAGGCTAGTTTGAGTATTTCAGAAACTGCTGATCTCCTGGGATTTTCACACACAACAGTCTCTAGACTTTATATAAAATGCTGCAAAAAATATCCAGTGAGCAGCACTTCTGCAGCTTGAAACACATTGATTGAGCTGGTCTGAGCTGACAGGAAGACTACAGTAACTAAAATCACCACTCTTTACAACCATGGTGAGCAGAAAAGCATCTCAGAAAGCACAACACATCAGAAGCCTTGAGGCAGATGGGCTACAACAACAGAAAACCACATCTGGGCCAAAATCCACATGAATATAATCAACTTTTCCTCACATTGGGGTTTTTAAATGTTTATTCCCCCTGCCAACATAGTTACGTTGAATCCCAGATGGACTTTTTTTTATTTATTTATTTTTTATTTTATATGTTGATACATAGTTTAAAAATGACAGTAAAGTATGCCCTAAGGTGAAATTTTGTTTCAACTTTAAGTGACATTCAGAAACACTTTTTGGTAGACTTATGTTAATAAACTCAGATTGAAAGAAGTATTTTGAACATCTCTATGCAGACTTTCAGTTTGCAGATGATATTAAAAATGTAAATAGCATTTGAACAGTGAGATTAGTTCTGGCAGTAGTAACATGTATATCTATGAGTACAAGTGCACTGATATCTTTAGCGTGTCCTTTTGAGTCCCCGGTTAACTTAAGAAGCGCACCAATCAAACGGAGTACAAACTGTGGATAAATCATTTATAGTAGTTTAGAGTTGCAGCCCTCGTGTAGCCCGAGCACAGCGTGTCCTCTGTGTATGGAGATTATCCGGGATGCTGGTTATTTTCCACATGATCAAGTGAAAAAGATATGTGATGGTCAGGTTATAAAGGGACTCACGATCCAGGGGCGAGAAAGAAGAAAAGATCAAACCTCACTCGCCTTTGTGCCAGCATCTCATAGCTTTTTGGAAAGCTTGTGTTTGTTAGCGCACACTAACGCAGCGTCTGACGGCCTTCCATTCTCTCAGAAAGATGCAACCTGCCAAACATTCTCCCAATTCCGCTGATCCGTACTTTCTTCTAAAGAAAGGATGAGCGAGATGGATAAAGGCAGGATACAGATGAAGGGAGAGGAAGAGGAGAAGGGGACTGTCCAAATTCAGAAAGGCTTTTTGTCATAAATGCACAGCACGACAATAAAAACAAAACCGTTAAAGGGAGAAAAGATGTGTTTCTGTGCTAAACGATTAGTGCAACAGCAGGAGTACACACACACACACACACACACACACACCCAGCTCCTCCTTGCAGTAAACCCTGCTGAGTCCTTGCATGTTCTAGCTTTCCATATTCTGTCTCTACTTGTCTTTTCATCTTCCTGCAGTTCTTTATTCAGCTTGTCTTGAACTCCTCATAAACTAAATTGACCACTTTTTTTTTTTTTTGGTTCCATATTCTCAGATGGTGTGTAATTTGACATCTAGGGAACTACGTAGGTTCTACGATGCCACTATGTTATAGGGAAAGTAGTGAGGCTGTAGAGTGCCTAGGAAGCACTTTGGGATTCAGCAGAAGTCAGTTTGAATAAACAAATAATAATGAATGAAAACACACAAGATCACATTTTAATCTGCATCCTTGAAATATAGGATCTAAATGTTCTATATAAGAGACCAGAAAACATTACAGTGGGGGGAAAAAATAAAATAAATTATTATTATTCAGATGTATTTAAGTACTACATTTCAGTTTATTTATATTTAAATGCATTAAAGAAACATGATATATTTATTGAGTGTGTGGCAGTGGAGGAATTTTGCCATATAGATTTATAAGATGATGTTTTATTAAATAATACAATGATCTCTTTCTCTCTCTCTCTCTCTCTCTCTCTCTCTCTCTTCCTCTCATTATCACTCTGTCACTGTCTTTTTTCTTTTGATCATTCTCTCTATTTCTCTCTCATTCTATCTCTTCCTCTCTCTACTTTTATCTCTTTTGTTTTCCATTTCTCTCTCATTCTCTTCATCTCTCTCTCTCTCTCTCTCTCTCTCTCTCGCTCTGTTTCTCTTTTGATCATTCTCTCTATTTCTTTCTGCCCCTATCTCTCCCTCTTTCCCCCTTTATCTCTCTCACTTTTGTTCTCTCTCTCTGTCTCTCTCTCTATCTCTCTCTCACTCTCTCTCAGGTCGAAGCCCCCGTGGTTCCGCAGTCTCCCGTCATACCCAGACTAAAGCTGAAAGTTGGAGCCGGACAGGACAAAATGTAAGATATACACACACATGGTGCTCCCTGTGTGGTCAGAGACTGTGTGTCTGCATGCAGGTGTGTGTTTCAGCCTGTGGGTCATGTGACCAGTCCCAGACGGCCCATGGTTTTTGTGTGAGACTCGCACACACACACCTCCTGCTGCACACTCCTATCAATAGTCCCAGTGTTCACACCACTTAACCCCCCACTCTTTAACATACACATAGGCAGGCTACAGGTAAGGTGTGTGTGTGTGTGAACATGTTGACGTGGTTTGAGTGTGTTTAGACTTTGCCTTAGTCTTCCTCCCTCATCCTCACTGTTCCACCACCATGCAAGGCAGGAAACATTAATATATGTTCGTGTGTGTGACGACAGGAAGGCCTTTATTCTGTGAGTGTGTGTGATCGTGTATTTTGTCTTTGTCGTTTTGCTCTATTGTGCTCCGCTCTTGCACCTGTACTCTGGTCTATGAACATAATCAACTGGCCTTTCTCTCTCTCTCTCTCTCTCTCTCTCTCTCTCTCTCTCACACTCACACTCACACACACACACACACACACACACACACAGACTCACTCTGTGACTGTTACATAAGAACAAAGCCTTCAACAATGTTTGTTTTAGGGATTTGTGCGCGTGCGTGTGTGTGTGTGTGGTATTTGAATGATGTTTGAATGTGCATAATGTTTACATGTTTGAAGGCAACTTCATAAGATCTCAAGTTCTGTTCTGTCAAAACGCACATAAGCTAAACTTTTTGGATAAATGACTCCACATTTTACATACAAAAAACTGGGTCTAAATAAGCATATGTAATTTATAGCAAACATTTCTTAAGTATGTGTCAGTGTTCTATTTAAGTAAAAAAAATTAAATATAGCTAATTAATTTCCAACAGGCATTATTAGAAACATGAAATGCATTCCCCATGGCTCAGTATTAAACAGTGTTCTACTGGACATCTAGTGCACTAAGCTCCACTATGTGCCAGTATGTTATGCCCTCTATTGTAACCAAATGCACCAAATGAAGCCATTGGGCACTGTGTATTAAATGTACATAAAATGTAGTTGTATATCATCACCAATTTAAAAAAAAAAAAAAAACATCTGAAACAATGAAAAGTTTAGGATAAAATATTTTAACTAGGAAAGAGGTACAGTTTTGTCTTCCATGGTTCATGCCGTGTGAACGCGTAGTGTAGTGCTACTGCTAATATCTGTTCTGTCTGCAGAAGTTCTTAGGATACAAAACATTTCACGTATTTAAACGTTTTTAAAGAAATCTGACAGCCCCACCCTGTGTTGGTTAGGTAGCTGAGTGACTGCTGTGTCTCTGCGTGTTTCTGCGTTTAGTTGTTTTGTGACATACATTTAAAGCCCTAACAGTGGCTCCATTGATGCAGCATCCGAGGCAGTGCGGATGCCCCTGACCTTTGACCTTAGAGAGTCATGAGGGAGTCGTGAGGTCACTTCCTGATCAGCCCACACCTCACAGCATCTGAGGGAGAGCTGTCATTGAAGTGCGCGCACAACAGAGAGTGTGTTTGTGCATGCGTGTGTGCATGTACCTTCAAGGTGTCATTCAGATAAGACATAAATAATGACCATGCGCCTGTGCGTGTAACCGGAGCCGGCCGTTTGGCACACCCCTCTCAGGGTCAAAACCACGGTGACTGGGGTTGCCTGCACTCACTGGCCTTGTCAATCAAACCGTTGCCTGGCAACAGCAGGGGGTCAAGCAGGATTACTTGCGCTGAGATTAACCTTGCATCATATAACACACAAACTGGATACGGAGTGTATTTTCTTTCCTTATTTCTGTTATATACAATCGGAGCTCATTAACAAGAACTGTTATTGTTTCAGCATAGACTGTCAAAAAGGCCGTTTATTTTACAGGACATGATTTAGAGTTGAAGATCATTCAATATTCTACATAAAAACTACACAAATATTATTTAGGACAATAATTACCGTTCTTACATCACAAGGTAAAAAAGGCACAGCGGCTAGCTTGAGTGCTGTTGAGGATGTGTTAGCACTCGCATGTCCAGGTTGAGAGCACTATTACTGGAATGTAGTGCTGTGTTAGCATGTCGAGAGACGGTCTAGAATTTGGATATTACACATATTTATGAGAAACCTTTGACATTTTTTTAAAACAAACAAGTAATTATTTTCTTAAAACTATGCTAGAGGTTCATTTATAATTTAAAAAAAGAAAATTTCCATATGACACTGAAAACAAAATGTCCTATTCATATACAATCATTTTCCTAAAATAGATTTTAATCAAGCAGTAATACTTACACAGTGAATACACAGTGTTTGTTGTTCTTTCTTAATGACCATCTTGAATATCTTATAGTAACTGAAATAATATAGTGTGTGATATGACTTCTTATCCCTGCTGCTTTTGGTCAGTAAGAACACAGTGTTTTGGATATGAAATAAAAAATTTTTAAAAAATTGACTTTTAGGCCTTTCTGTATTAAATATATGTATTAAATATTTCTGAGCCACAATATTAATTTAGGGTGTTATATCTCTCTCCATCTTTCTCTCAGCGTCATCAGTAAGGTTACCCCTGACCTGGAACCTACCCCTCCACCTCCTCGGACACCGGTGTCACGCTCAGGTCCTGGTGCTCGGATGCGTTCTCCTCCTGCCCCACCTCCCCCTGCCCCACCTCCAGTTGCCCCTCCACTTCTCCCACCACCTGTGTTGGTGCCACCTCCTCCTCCGGTGTTTCAGGCCCCAGCCAGCCAGGCTAAAGCTCGCGGCTGCAGTGTCGTCACGGAGACGGTCAGCGCTTACGTGGTGAGGCTCATCATCTTCATCATCATCATCTGATTTGAGATGATTGAAAGAATTTCAGTAGTTCCATAGCCATGTTGGCTTACATGCTTATGAGTGTATTAGTTGTATAGTTGTCTTCTTTTTAGTAATGCAGCTTGTGTTCCTCCTGATAAGTGCACGTTGCTCTCATTACTTACCTACTTATCTACAGTATAACTATGAGACTTCTTAATGTTTCAGAGTATTTTTATCCACAGTTTAATCATATCTACAGACAATAAAAAAAACCTGAATAGTTACTGGGTATCAACGATGTTGTATGTATTATATCACAGTTAAGCTATATTAAATATCAAAAATAGTCAAGTAGAGTTTCTCCCTATATTCACTGTCAGCTCTGCTACTCTGACGAGGTTGTCCAGGTTCTACAAATTTGTTTTTGCTAAGCTTTGTCGTGTGTGTGTGACCCACAGATTCGTGACGAGTGGGGTAATAAGATCTGGATCTGCCCTGGCTGTAATAAACCTGATGATGGCAGTCCCATGATCGGCTGTGATGAGTGCGATGACTGGTACCACTGGTGAGAATGACAACACACCCCCATCACAATGCACAAAATCTACTTACAGTATTTATTAACTTGGGTTTTGTGAGAAAGGATTCCTTCCTCCTGCGCCGTCTTCTGTAGGTTCTCAGCTCTCCTGTATGTTTTATATGATGGAGTTTCTCTATGAGCAAATAACGAAGCGTCTATGAGCAAATTTAACGAAGCTAAAGTTTGCTTATTTATTTGTTTATAGTAATTTGCCTTTGTTTAAATTGATCTGTTAATTTTTTTGGGGAAAAAAAACCTTCAGAATTTATTTTGCGTACTTTGTAACATAGTGCTCTTAAAAAGGTATCAAACCCACAACCTTTTGGAACAAGACATGGAATCATGGTTTTAAATGAAACATATTAATAACCATCATTGTAACAAGCAAAGCTCGATGATTTTACAGTGACACACAATAGGATAAATATTATACAATACATCATATCAGTGAGTCTTAAGACAGCTACACTCAGGTCAACTCAGCTTTCAGGGTTTAATTAGATTTATTGGTATGACTTTAAACCACAATTTAAAAAATGACACAATTTTCTCTTTATTCAAAAATGTAGCTAATATGTTTTTAATGTCTGAAGTTTGCATCGTAGTTTTTCACTGGAGCTTCAAAGCTAATCTATCTAATAAGAGAAGCTTATGTTTAGTGTGTGCGCATGCGTACTTTACACACAGTAAAAGCATAGTTTTCAGGTGTCTAAGCTAAAACACATATACAAAGTTGCCAACATTTATTATCTGTAGTATTTATTATTTTAGCTACCTGAAATTATGCCTTTCTGCTTTCTCAGCTAAATCAGTGTTCAGACCGAGTGTGAATGAAATTCTCCTGACAGAAAAGCCAATTCACTGAAGGGCAAAGGACGCAGAACATGAAAAACATACATGCTTCTGGTAGTGCATGCTTTCGTTTCACGCCAATTTACAGTTACACTGGACTGAGGGATTGCCTCGCTGGCACACATCTGCAGGGGAAAAAATAGCTAGCTAGCGTAATATATATTCTATCCAAAATTACGTCAACTCGATGCTATCACATGATCACTGACTTTCTGTGCCACCAGACATTTTGAATTGGATTAACTGCATTTGAAAAGGTGGAATGTCCTTATGGTATTTTACAGACATTCAGTAATTAAAGCACAGTAGGATATCCTCTGCGGCACTATTTAATGTTCTCTTTCAGTAGGTAGTTGTATATTTATTTATTTTTTAACAGAGGTTGTTGTGTTCTTGTTTGGTTGATGTCAGTAATAAAAGTGTAAAGACCTGTTTTTATCTGCAAATTAGTTGATCAACAAGAAATATCTTTAACTACAGTGGCAGTCAGTTTATTATAATGTACATTTGAAATGCATGTCTTTTCTGTATCGAGGCATCACATTAACCAACATACACTTGAGTTTTTGTGGTACATACAGTATGCGATACAGTCACACAAGATTGTGGATCGCACTCTCTCTGAGTAACATGCACATGTATAAATATCATTCTCTCACTCCTCTCTCTCTCATTTTGTTTTTCAGGCCCTGTGTAGGAATCATAACTGCTCCCCCGGAGGATCAGTCCTGGTTCTGTGTGAAGTGCTCTGGCAAGAAAAAAGACAAAAAAACAAAAAAGAGGAAGCGTAAAGCGCACTGATCATCATCATCTCTCTCTCTCTCTCTCTCGCTCTCTTTGCCTTTCTGCTCATACTCTGCTTTATTTCAGTTCCACCTCTCTCCCTGTGGTGGCTTCAGTTCGGACATTTTCCTCCTCTCATCCTTTTAATCAAAGTCTCTGTAGTCATTTATGTATTTTTTAAAATGAAATTTTCAAAAGTCTATATGTTAATTTTTTTATGTCAATCACCCTATGATATGTGTATATGATCTTTGTACGGAAGCCAACGACTGTTCAGTAGGTGTGTGCGCGCATCGAGGTTGTACATCCTCATCCAAGTTTTTTCAGCCGTGCGCTGACTCATCGGGATCACATCGCTGAAAAAGAAAAAAAAATACGTCTGTACATTAGTCAACCTTTTTAAATATTGTTCTGATTTATTTAGACTGGAAGTGCAGTTTCCTTTTATTATGGATTCGATTAAAAGCTGTTTTTTCCACAGTGGGTGGTCATTACTTTTGTATACATTTACAGAAATCTTTCTAAAAAAAAAAAAAAAAATATGAAACGTATGGTTGGGATCATTTACAGGTTTATAATTTACACAAAACTGCATGCCTGATATTGTTTGTGTAAAGTTTCTTCAGGAGATCATGAACTACATCATGGTCGTGCCCTGTAATCCATGAGTGCATAACTGCCCCGGCTCTGTGCGTGAGAACGATGCAGTTTCTCTCTCGCCTGTCAATCACAGCCGTCTGTTAGCTCACGTATACACAGTTAATGGTGCTCATGTAGTGGCTTCAAGTAGCAGCACGGTTTAGCCTTCTCTCTCGCACACGGGTAGTGTGATGGAGGAGAGCTAGATAGTGTGCTGGGATTCAAACTGGACTGAAAAAAAATGTAATTCTCACACAGTGATTGCAAATTCATGCTCTTTTAGGAGGTTTTGTGTTGACATTCGGTATTTGGCAGACAATTTTTATCCAAAGTGACTTGAAAGTGATGCAGAATCCAATCCAAAGAAAGCTGAGCAGTTCAGGGTTAAGGGTTTTGCTTAAGGGCGGCTCTCTGTCACTTCTAGCACAGAGCCTTAGCCGCATGCTACCACTTCACCACTGAGCAATTATCCTGTAAGGGGAAATGAGTATTTTATTATTATCATTATTATTATTATTATTATTATTATTGTTGTTATAGTGAGCCAGTATTGTTTTCATTTTAATAATAATTGTTAATAATTGATAATGGTTCATTGTTACATTATTAATAATAATTTTAAGTTGGGGTAATTAGGTTTTGGAGTCTCAGACTGATTTGTATGAAACCATGCACTCGTATTAAGTAACCACGTGTGACGGCTTCGGTGTGGTGGTGTAAGCATCAATCCTTGCTCAATCCCCAAAGACCTCCGATGCTCGGAATTTCCTGTAAGCGTGAAGCGTCCCCCTCCAGGTGCCGTGCTCATGCCAAGTTTTTGTTTAAGATGCATGCTCGCAGGAGAAATTGCCCTTAAATGGGTTTGCCATTTTTTCCATGCAGAATGACAGAGTTTCTGCAGTAGGAACAAAACCACATTGCCCTTTAACTTTATCTCCTGTGGAGTAAAATCCTAGCCTTTGTGGCCATGCCAGGGCCCATGTGTGTGTTTAAATTACACGCTGTAGCTCTTAAGTGTTCCAGTTCACCTGATGCTCAGCCTCTCCTGTTTCCTCCGCTGATCACACACTTTGCCCTGGCCCGCACTTGGCCGCTTCCAGCTCTGCATCGTCTTTAATATCTTGTTAAATATGCCCAAGTTACCTGTCGTTAATAGCACACAGATGTAGATGCCTGAATCAGATCGTCGCCGTGCGATTGGACAAATCAAAGCGAGTGCAGCTTTTATGCTTGTTCCTTTTTTGTTTCCACGCGATAAGAAATGTCTTCCACATGCACAACAGTACCCATAGTGCCGCTCATTAAAACAGGAGATAGGAAGGCCGTGCCCTCGCTCTCTGATCCGAGCCTGGATGCAGGGCCTGGGATACAGAGCGCACACACACACACACACACGCACGCACGCACGCAAGCAGTCACAAGAACGCACAGGGCCTGTCAGGGTCCCTGCAAATGCACAGCCATTCATACAGTATTATGATTTTATGTAAAAAGGAGCACAATAATGTAGATGCCTAGATCTTATGAAGACTGTCATCAGCTGTAAATCAATCTGTGATAAACATGTAAATGGTTAGAGCTTTAAATATTCTGTATAATGTAACCTGGATATGATCATCATACAATCATACAATCCTTTTTTTTTTATCATGGTATCTAGATACAGCTACACAATTTCAACCTGCTGTGGTCATCTTTTTTTTAGGCTGTCAATGGTGAAAATGGTGATAATTAATATTTACTCGAGAAACAAAAAAACTTTAATAGCCACAACCAATATTTTCAATCTTTTCAATCATAAATAAAATGGATCCTCAGTCACATTACCTAGCTTTGAAACAACTAATAACTAAAAAAAAAATAGGCAAGACACCACAGCATGCAGCAGAACAGAGTTAAACCATATGAACAAGGAGTGTGTAATTTAGTGCTGATATTTACAGCTGATATTTAATGTAATCCGCTTAGCTAACTTTAACACTATGGCAGTTGATTATATTAAATTCATGGAAAGAGTTTAAAATATGATGGTATGATTATTTTCTTGTGATATATCATTTATCATCACAACTTTGATTTAAGTTAATGCCAGCTTGGGCAATTAATATACACACACATTTTACATGTACAGTACTGTGCAAAAGTCTTAGGCACCCTATTTTCTTTAAGTACAAACTTTGTTATAGTTATTTATTTTATGACTTCTACATTATTGATTCAGTACAAAAACGTTTTAAAATTCCAACATTAATTTTCCAGCACAAAATTAAATGTTACAGAAGAATGTTTGTATGTTAGTAAAGAAAGCAGCAGATTACATAAGAGACACTTTTCAGACAAAAAACATAATGAAGGCTGCTGGGTTTTGCTGCAAAAATAAGAAGCAAGTGCGACAGTCAGAGTCTCCAGAAGAACTGCGGCTGCTTCTGCAAAATGCTCAGTAACACTTACAGCTCATTTCCTTATAAAACTGCACACACTGTACCTGAGAATATGCTTTTATTTTTAAAAGTGAAGGATCATCACACCAAATATTGACTTCGTTTCATTTATTACTGTTTACTGCTCTTTATAGTATTTTTTTAATGTAGAAACATTTAATTTCATTATTTTTGAAGGCATCTTTGCTCTACAGCATTTCTTTGCATGTGCCTAAGACTTTTGTACAGTACTGTATATATACATATATATATATACACACAGTACTGTGCAAACACACAGTTATATGTCACATACACAGTTATATGCAGTAGACTGTGCATTAGAAATAAGAAATAAATAGAAAAGAAGACTAAGGACAGTGCAAAAAGAGAGATTCTGTACAATAGAACTGAAGCTAATACTAAACACACTATGGACAGTTGAGCTGCCAGTCAGTGTACAGCGCATGTCTTTGGACTGGCGGAAGAAACCGGAATCCCCAGAGGAAACCCTCGAAGCACGGGGAGAACATACAAGCTCCACGCACACAGGGCGGAGGTGGGAATCGAGCAAACACGCTAACCACTAAGCCACCGTGTGTGTGTGTATTTACCTTTAAATATTATGCTAAAGAACTGAAGTGACTACTCTGTTGCACTGTTACTAGGCATGCTATTAGGGTTTTTTCTTTTGGTTTTTTTTTTTTGTTTTTGTTTTTGTTTTTTTTTAAGACGGACAGCCTAATTTATAATGAAAGTGTTTCGGATCGAGAGTCTTACACACCACTGAGTTCAATTACCAAGTAAGCACATGATTTGTCCCAGTGTAACACAATATATAAAGAGAGAGAGCATGTGTGTGTGTTTGTGTTAGCAGTCAAGGCAGGTTTGAAGGTAAACTTCAATGCGTGGTAGGTCGAAAGAAAAAGTCAAAGGTGAAATGGGGTCAAGGTCCTTTATACTCTGAGGTTGATGAGATTCAGTGACTGAGTAAGATTGTAAATATAAGAAGTTAATTTTCATCATATTAGAGTGGTGTGATTTAATGATAATACGATCATTAGACTTGAAAATACATGTTTTCAAGATGCACAATATGTACTGTGTTTTTATTTTAAGTATTTTTAGGTGAAAGTTGAAAGAAACATGAGAAACATAAGCAAAGCAGAAGTTTTCATTATTAACAATTACTAACAAAAAAGAAATAGAAGAAGGAGGAGAAGAAGAAGAAACAGATGAAGAAATGGAAGAAGAAAAAGAGACAGGATTAAAATTAAACCAGTAGATGAAAACTGGTCATTATCTTGATATTCTCACAAACTTCAGTCAAGCTTACACACTAATCACAAAACACTCTCATGCTTCATGCTAATTGCCCTTTTCTCCAAATTTTACAGTTTCATCGCACTGATGAACTTTGCTTAAACTTCACCCTAACTCACTAAAACACAAAGCCTAGTCTCTAACACCCCAACTTCATCAGCTACATGTGTGACAGTGTGAAGTGGTCTAAGTCTTTGTTTTATGAAGCAACATAAAACATTGTGTTTCTAAACCAATATATCATAAGCACCCCTTGTGCGATATTGGTTTAAAACACAATTTTTGCACCCGCATGAACGAATTTATTTCAGTCAATTAATCAGGCTTATTGAATTTGTCCAAGCTCTGAGCAAATTCCCAAACCACATTTAAGACTAACAAAGCAGTGAGCACCTCAAAGGTCTACTGTATCTTCATCTTATTCCTTTAATCTACAGCCCTGTGGATTTTCTTATAGCCTGGATTACAGTCCTTCACTATTGTGAATGTTACACTGAATTCCTTGCTCCAGCAAACAGATTTTAACCTTATAAAGAGCTCGTTATTATGATGAAGTTATTATGATTTTTGGAACAAGAAATACTATAAAATGTGGACTGAGTGACTGGGACAAAAGGAGCCAGACTGGAAGCACTGCCCTAACTCTTTGCCTTCGTTTACTCCAAGGCTACATGTGCAATAGGCCAAATGATCTAAAATGATCAGGATAACGACTGCTCAAGATTCTTTTAAAGTCTAGAAAACATCATATAGGACACTATGGAGATTCAGATTTTTTTTAAACCTAAACTGTTAATTGTTGTTGAAAGTCAGTAGTTTTACACTTTTGAATCAATTTCATATTTTCATATATCTATAAAGATCAAAACATACGAGAACGTGTGAAAGATTACTGCTACCACCATCATGCTTCACTTTAAAATTTCGCCCGTGACCTCATTTATGCATTTCTATAAAGCTGCTTTGTGACAATGTCGATTGATAAAAGTGCTATACAAATAAAATTTAATTGAATTGAACTTTAAGACTCTAATTAGCTAAATCAGTCTCTAACGGTCAACTGGAAAACATTCCTTTTGGCAATTAAAAATATATTTCAGACATTAATTAATAAATAAAAATATTTAAATAATAATAATAATATATTATTTATATTTTTTGAGCATCCCTACTACAGACACTAATATGTTAAGGTTTGATATTGTTGTGATGTTAGAGAAATGAATAAATAAACTTTATATTCTATAGTTGAACATTATCTGACGCCCCCTTTCGGTTAAAATACACTCCAAGATGACTTTTTAAAAAAAATCTGAAGGCCCTGAAGGGGTTATTAATCAGTGTGCTACATACAGCACCATTGGAGGAATTTTGTGCATTTCATTTTTTTGGGGATTTTGCTTGAATTAAGCATAAATACAGGCTATGTGTAAAATGAGAGAATTGCAGCCACCTTGTGATCCTGACATTGCACAGGGGAAATCTCACTCCCTCTGATAGAATGGTGTCATGTTTTCCACCTCGTTTTAATTGCTTTCATTATCAAATGACTTGAGGAGTTTGACATGGGTGAAGTTTTCCTTTCCTCGCTGTCTACTCTTTGAAATCAGACCGTTTGAGAAGCATCAGCGTTATCACCCAAAACAAAGATTTTTTACACTGATGCCCCGAGTCTATTTCTATAATTATTCATTCATGTCATTATTTATGTTCATTATATTTAGCCTCAGTAGTGCTGTGCAGCTCTTCAGGCCCAATCTCCCTGCACTTCTTTATCAATTGTTTTGAAACGAAGAGCTTGAAAAGCAATTACTGACTGGGTGCAAAGCAAGAATATAAAACAAATCGTTTCTAATTAGAATATTTATTTAATTTAGGGGTAGTTTTTTTTCTCCTCCAGTTTCAGCCTGGAGCTTCGTGTGCAATTAAGAGAGAGAGAGAGAGAGAGAGAGAGAGAGAGAGAGAGAGTTGAACTGTTTGGATAGCCCGATCAATAGCCTGAACACTGCGTTCCTATGTTTATATATTCAATATGTTTAATATGTAATCAGCCTCACAGGCTTCACGCGCAAACTTTGTGAAGGTGCACAGAGAAGATAGAGCTTATTACTGAACCAAAGGCACTAATGAAGCCTCTCTATCTGCCCTTATTGCACACAGTACAAACTTTCCTCCTCTCCTGCTGAGAGAAAAACACAGAGCAAGAAACAAACACAAACCAATTATTCAGCGCCCAATGCAGAGAGAATTCGAAGAGTTGTTTATAATGGTTTATAATAATTCATGCCATCAGTCTACCTAAAACAAGCTGGTTTGTTTTTTTTTGTAAAGAAGCCAAACAGGTGAGGGACTGCTCTGTGTGTCTCAGTGTGCAGAGATGAGTTAAAGCTCCAACGCACACATGCATGAATACATCAACACATAAGGGTCATTACTGCATGGAGCCCAAAATCAGAGATAAATGCACACTCCTCATTACAGAGCATTGTCGCGTGACACTAACGTGCACTGAGAGAGAGAGAGAGAGAGAGAGAGAGAGAGAGAGATGAAATGGTGGCACCCGAACTCCTTGGATCATAAAGGGCCAGTTCATCCTCGCGCGAGATGGACGTCATCATTGCTGATGTTGCGCGCGCCTGCAGGTTCGTGACGGAGAAAAAAGAAAGGAGAGAGACAGAGAGAGAGAGAGAGAGAGAGAGAGACATCATAAGTGCGCGCTGTGTTGGCTGAATGACTTTGTGACGACCTCTGTTGCAAAAAAAAAAAAAAAAAACAATAAAGAAAAAAAGAAAGAAAGAAAGAAAACGGGGGCTACGCG
The DNA here is from genome assembly GCF_027358585.1 of Pangasianodon hypophthalmus. Lineage (NCBI taxonomy): Eukaryota > Metazoa > Chordata > Actinopteri > Siluriformes > Pangasiidae > Pangasianodon > Pangasianodon hypophthalmus. Next base: position 11,876,469 of record NC_069727.1, read on the forward strand.
CTCGAAATAACGGCCCCTGGCGCGCGCGCATATAGCAGACATGGAAATGGGCTTTGGGCGCTATCACCGTCTCCCAGGCAACCATCACGGTCCCGCATCTCGCGCTCCGAGAAATGAGTTATGAAAAAAAAAAATGAAATAAATAAAATAAAAGGGCTGGAGTGATGCAGGGGGGATTAACCATGATCCCGAGTGTCAATCAAAAATAAAATAAACACGCCCCGAACTCGCAGACTGCATTCTGAAGACGCAGCGCACTAAACATATTTATATATTTATACACTATTTATATTTAAAGCCAAAAGGTGCCAGTGCCTATGTTATTTAAGAGCTGATAATGAAATCTGGGCTTCAGTGCGCTAGAAAGATGATGGAAAAGTTGTGCTTTAAAATCCTTCATGTGAGCGGATTGCATTGTGCGCGTGCCTGTTATTATTATTATTATTATTATTATTATTGTTATTATTTTTCAATTACCTAGATTAATTGCTCTGACTAAATTATACACCAGGAAATAGGAATCGAGATCAAAGTAGCTGACGGATTATTATTATTATTATTATTATTATTATTATTATTATTATTAGATTGACTGCAGGTGGTTTGGACAGAAGACATGACTGAGTGCTCTCTGCAGGTGATTTACTCAGCCTTATTCAGTGTATTTGAAATGTTCCTCCGCCTGCGTGTATCTAACGCACACAGTTACTTTCACTGCTAAGTTAAATGACTATACTATTACCCTGTATATGCTCTTTTCTTATCTTTAAACCGGAAGCAGTGGGTGAGGGTCTAATCAGTTCTCCTGTGTAATGACTTATAGAAAGTTTATGGCAGAGCGCGGGGTCGTGTAATTTCTGTCATTTTATACGATTTTAATTAAACTAAAAAAAATCATTTATTTCAACTGGCTTCCAGGTCATTAATGCTAACAGCCAGTTAGGAGGAGTCGAGCCCAGTGCAGCATGTTCCCCCTAAAACAAGCCCACATCTTACTGTTCTAACATCCAGTCCTACAGCAGCCTCTTCATTCAAACCAAAACAAAACGCACATCTTCACAAAATATGAACTCCTAGCTCACAGATCATTATGCAGCTTAAACCCACTACACTCTTTCACTCATGTTCCATAATGGATCCCTTTTCATCCTCTTTATGTGTCATATTCATTCCTACATTCCACTGTTTACAGGTCTGCTAAAGCTTACACTCTCACAAAAAACTGTAAACCTTATTATGTCCTTTATCTGTAACTGTGCATGTAGTATACCTTTAAAGCTTTACTCTAAAAACATACTTTAAATCCTTCTTAAAGGTGCACTGTATCTACATTTCCCCCTGAAGATGCATATTAAAGGTACAGTACATGCACCTCTGAGGTGAAGCGTTGTTTTTTTATGTACTTTAATGTAGTATTCTCTTATTATATTGCATATTCTGCTGTAATATAAGAAAACACTGTAAACTTTAAATGTCTGAAAATTGATTATGAAAATTAAACGTTGCATCTAAAAATAATACTTTGTCGTTTAAAAGCAGCAGAAACCCATAACAAGTGTAACAGACTCATAAAACCCTCTAACGAAGCTTTCATGTGAAAGTGATGTGCAAGGGAAAAAAAGGGCAAAAAATGAATCGAGCCCGTTTTAGCATTGATTTGGTAGTCGATCTGAGGAGCCACCATCCGTTTATATTTACGGTATAGTATTTATTTTATGGTATAGTATTTATTTTATGGTATAGTATTTATTGTAAGTGGCCCAGCTCCTTATCAGCTCACAGATCCCTGACACAGGCCATTTACTAAGACAAGAGGAGGAAGGGTCATAAACACACACCCACACTGGCTTTGACCCACTAATGCTACTTGATATTTGGGTTCATTGACACTGTTTTTTTTTTTTTTTTTTTTTTTTTTTAAGACGCGCGCGGCAGCAAAAGCACAACGCGAACAAGCCCGATCTGCTGTAATCCGAAGCCGCGTGCGAATGTATGTACGTGTGTGTGTGTGTGTGTGTGTGTGTGTATTTGTGTGTGTGTATGTGTGTGTGTGTGTGTGGTAGTTATGTGGAGGGGGCGACAGAGAGAGAACACCTGATAGCCCGCGCCTTCTGCAAAGACTCTCTCTCTCTCTCTTTCTGTCTCCCTCTCTCTCTCTCTCTCTCTCTCTCTCTTTCTGTCTCTGGTCATCTTAGCTCGCGCGCGCTCGAGCCTGCAGCGCCAGTGCGTCGCCATGCCGGCGTGCAGAAGAAAAAAGGGGTAAACGGTAAACCATTCGGCTATTTGTTCCAAAAGATTGCAATGAAAATCAAGATCTGCTCCCCCCAACACCCCCCTTCTGTCTCTCTCTGTTTCCCTCAGACACTCAAGATGCCAACAAATAGCCATTGAGTAAGCAGCTTAAAGACCCCCCCCCCCCCCCCCCCCCCCCCGTCCTCATAACACTTAAATTAATTCGTCAAGCGAGTAAAAAGGAGACATTTAAAAAGGAGAGAGAGAGAGAGAGAGAGAGAGAGAGAGAGAGAGAGAGAGAGATTTGTAATTATCCGGACGGTGTAGGACAAAGAACACCGGGCACCTTGTGCCATGGCATGTTCATATTTAAATATATAGGTCATCTATCTTATACAGTCTATCTTATAGGCTATATAATATAGTGTCTTAGATAGATAGATAGATAGATAGATGTTTTATATTTATATATATATTTACCTTCATCTGTTCAGGTGTGTCTTCTTTATTTAAATTTAAATAATGTGTATTTAGGAATACATTTAAATATATGTACAGTGGCACACAGATAGATAGATAGATAGATAGATAGATAGTGTGTTTTGTAGGTGTGCAGGATGAATGGGGAATCCTGTGGATCTCGCGCTCAGAAACCCATGTCACACCGGAGCGAGGCGGCGCGCGCGCGCGCGCTCGATAATAAATGTCTCGTTAGAGCGCGTTTTCGGCGCTGATAAAGCCGCGTTATTGTGCGCGCGACCCTCTGGGGGGCAGGCAGTGGTGTAAGGAGGGGGCGTTTGTCCCTAATTCCCCTTTGTTGTCCATTTCATTAGCTTAATCTCCTCCATCTCCATCCCACCATCAACACCTCCCCGCGCATCTCCACCAACAAATATACAAATACACACACACACACACACACACACAGAGAGAGAGAGAGAGAGAGATGATGATGATGAGGTGATAGGGAAGAGCTGGCCGTCATACCGACCTTCAGAAGACACAGCATTTCAAGCACACTGAGGTGATTTTTGTTGTTAGATGCTGAATTGTGTTGACTCGCTCTCACACACGTCTCTCCCTCCTGAGCGAATCCTTGACATATTCCTGACCTTAATGTGAAGGAAATGTCTCCTAGCATTTACTTCTCTCTCTCTCTTGTCTCTCTCTCCCTCTCCTATATCCTTCTGTTTTTATTTTATTTTCCACACTCCCGCTCTTAATATTGCCTGCACTCATCTCTCTTTTTGACATCCCTCAGTCTGTATCCCTTCATCTCCCCTCATCTCTTTCTTTTCCTCCTTTTTTTCTGGCGTGAATAAATAGAGGAGGAAATAAATAAACCGATACAATCTGTTCGAGTCTGCCAGAACACTGGAAATGACGGATCATCCACAGAGAGATAGAGAATGAGCGCGAGAGGGAGAGACAGAAAGACAGAAATAGAGAGGGATGGAGAAAGATGCTCATCAGTTAATTACTGCTGCAAATGTTATTTTTTTTTATGGCAAGAAAAACCTAAACAACAATCGTGGAGGATAATAATAATAATAATAATAATAATAATATAACAATTATTATTATTATTATTATTATTATTATTATTATTATTATTGTTATTACTATTATTATTATTTGGCAGAGGGTTTTATAGTGATTTTAATGAGAGGCAGAATGCAGTCCAAGCATGTAGCTGGCGGATAAAAACCTTGATCAAGGGCCAAATCCTGGCTTTCTGGAAGTCCTGGGATTTGAACTCACAACCTTCCCAACCATTATTATTATTATTATTATTATTATTATTATTATTAGTAGTAGTAGTAGTAGTAGTAGTAGTAGTATTACTATTATTATTATTATCTCCAAGGTTCCCTTATCTTATGGAGAATAAGATAATGAAGATAGGAAAAACTAAATCCCAGACTCTACTTGTATCAGAGGTTGTATCTTTTATCTTATTTTGTTGTAAGGGTATTTTTCGGTTCATGCCGATAATCTTTATCTGTGCTATTGCTCCTGTATTAGTCTACCACCAAGACATATACATCACCACCACAGAGACCCAAACCCATCTTTCCACCTCTCTAAATTACTCTCTCTCTCTCTCTCTCTCTCTCCGTGGTTTAATGATATTTCTCCAAAGACTGGTCATGGAGAATTAGAAATCTTGGCGGTTTTTCAGTAATGCCGCGGTTTAGGTTTGGAGGGATGAATTAGCTCCATCGCATCTTTTTTAGATGCAAATATTTCCGTTATCTCCGCGTTGCTGCACTGTTTTCGGTGTTTATGATTAATTATCTGCTCTCGGTGAGAAATAAATCATGGTGAAATTGGGATCTCTGCCAGTGATAGAAGGTCGATGTTGTTCTGGTTGGAATTGACACACTTAATTATAGGCGAGTGCACACTGGAAGGCAAGATTACCCCTGACTCCTTTTTTATTTTATACTTCTTTCTTCATTTTTATCAGATCCCCTTATATTTGTACCAATTAAAAATCGCAGAGGCATTTTTCATTGCCCCCTGGGATTAAAAAAATACCCCTTTCACAAACACTGGCCATCACTACAGTCCACCCCCCCCCCCCCCCCAAACACACACACACACACACACACACACACACACACTCTCTCTCTCTCTCTCTCTCTCTCTCTTCACCAGCACCAGCACCAGCAGCAGCAGCCCAATCAGATTCATTGTGATGTATTAGATGCAATAAATTATCCCATGTAACAAAACCATGGCGCGCTGAAAGGCTGATGATCTGGAGGGGAGAGATAAGGATTCATTATGGCTCATCATTATGGCCGCGCTTCTTCTTTCTTAATCAGCCTCTGTGATCCTGCAGGATCTGGGCGAAGAGCAGATAAGAGCAGAGCAGAGCAACAGCAGCACCGGCTTATACTTCAACATCAACACCACCAACACCTCTATTATACCATTAACACAACACTAACATCGACAAAACCACCAACATCTAATCCCAACACTATCAACACTAACACCTCTATTATACCATTAACACAACACTAACATCGACAAAACCACCAACATCTAATCCCAACACTATCAACACCAACACTTCTATTATACCATTAACACAACACTAACATCGACAAAACCACCAACATCTAATCCCAACACTATCAACACCAACACCTCTATTATACCATTAATACAACACTAACATCGACAAAACCACCAACATCTAATCACAACATCACCAACACTAACACCTTTATTATACCATTACCATAAGACTAACATCATCAATATCACCAACATCTAATCCCAACACTATCAACACTAACACCACTATTATATCATTAACACAACACTAACATCGACAAAACCAACAACATCTAATCCCAATACTATCAACACTAACACCACTATTATATCGTTAACACGCTAACATTGACAAAAACACCAACATCTAATCCCAACACTATCAACACTAACAACACCAAAATCCAACTTTATCTCCACTAACACCATCATCACCAACACTAACACCCCTACCCAACCATTAACATCAACACCACCAACCCTATCACCTTTATCATACCATTAACACAACACTAACGTCACCAATATCACCAACATCTAATCACTACACTATACACATTACCAACACCAACACCAAAATCAAACACTATCAACACCAACACCACTAACACAAACACCCCTACCCTACCATTAACACACACACCACCAACACTAACACCTCCAGTATACCATTAACACAACACTAACATGACCGATATCAACACCACCAGCATCCAATCCCAATACTATAAACCTTAACAACACCAACACCATAATCCTACGCTATCTCCATTCATATCAACATAATCACAAACATTAACACCGCTACCCTACCATTCAAACGCACACCACCAGCCACACCACTGAATTCCACTATCTACATTAACACCAACATCAGCAACACCAACACCCCTACCCTATCAATAACACTAACACCACCATCGACACCAACACCACAAACGATGCCAACATCGAATCCCAACACTCTCAACACTGATAACACCAACCTCACTAACACCCCATATCAACACAAACAACACCAACTTAAACACCACTAACACCAATACTAACACCAAAAACATCTACAACAACACTATCCACACAGAGCAATAATATATCTAATAGCAGGGAAATGCTTCTTATTGTGTTTCAAGTCAGTGAATGAGCTTATATTTGCCCTCATAGGGAAGCCAGAATGGGGGAAAGGTGTGTGAGAAGACAGAGAGAGAGACAGAGAGAGAGAGAGAGAGAGAGATCTAATCATAGCACAGTTATGAATCTCCTTCTTCTTCCCATTTTAGTAACTGCCAGTGAATTACCAAAAGCATAAAATCTTTATATTTCTTGTTACTCTATATGAAAGATCAGAAAATCAGAATTACTCAGCACGGCTAAAGTCTGAGCGCGCGGGACACTTTTAACCGTTCCAGGCCTAGCTGCTACTCCAGGCACAGTTAGTCCCGGGTTTAATCTCTGTCCCACTCTGAACCAGGGAGATCCTATACACATTAACATGACGCTGAGCTCGTGCGCAGAATTCGGGTTGCCATTGTTACGGCGTTCCAAACCCCCTCACTACTGCAGCATCACAGTTCCACATACACGTCTACTGGACGACATTTTCGTTCCCAGAATTCCGTTACTCGTTCTTCTGACCACCGAGGAAGAAATTACCTCACAGGTTCACACAGTGTTAACATACGTCATGGTGTTAAATGATAGTATAATACACCCCCACTGCCTCATGTCTTTTGGGTGAGGTTTTCAGTCTCGGTTTGGATTTTGTTTATTTAGAAAATGAAGCTAATCAGCTAGCTAACCCAGTCGCAGTGATGACGTCGATGCGCGTTCCTGTTTAAATTGTAACGGTTTAATTGTAACGGTACTCGTGCTCGCGCGCTGAGCCTGTGTTCTAGAACGTTCTGCTGTTTCAGTAAACAACAGTATGACGATGTAAACAGACCAAAAACCTGTGTGTGTGTGTGTGTGTGTGTGAAAACTATTATGAGTGTGATATAGCTTATTATTAATACTTACACATCATCAGATAAAGGCTGGGAGAGTTATAAATGTCGATACAAACCTAAACAAACTGTTCTGCCATTTTTAATTTAAAGATCTCAGAAAGTCTCAGTCCAGCCATCTGAAAATAATTAATAATTATGTGCATATGCAAAAATTCGCACGATTTATAATGTAATGCATTAGAAATGTAGTGCAAAAATGCATGAAGAAAAACAGCCCATTTTTGCATTTCACCTCAGTTAACAAGATGCTTCTCCTCCTCTTATTATTCACTCATGTTTTCAACCCAATAATAATAATAATAATAATAATAATAATAATAATAATAATAATAATTTGACTCTGGTGCATTAAATTCCCCCAATGCTTCGAATTAAAGCAATTAATTCAGCTCTTAATCTTTATTTATTGCATTTATAACGCGTCTTAATTATCTGTGACGACTTGTGCTTTTGTGCTTATTATATCGAAACTGTTATTGAACGCCTATTAAAATATCCATATCACTGAAATCGGCATATTTTTAAAATGTTGCAGGCTATTAAAGCTTTTTTATTTCTGAATTGGAGATTAGGAAATCATTACCATCTCCGCGCGATTTGGACTAATTCTATTAGATAGGAAAATACTAACAGGATCTGAATGAAAGCTAGTAGTGATGGATGGAAATATTAAAAGACTAATGTTTTTGAAGAGCCCCATTCTCACTCGGTCACATTTTAATGTTTGAAGCCAGTTATCTTGTGAATTTCTACAGCATGTAAATGCCGTGGTGGTGCTCTTCCTCCTCCTCTTCTCTTTCTTTTTTTTCTATTTTTCTCAGAAAGAAAAAAAAATCTGTAAACGTGCACAAGAGAAATCCCCAGCTCTGAAGCTGCACTACTGAATTAACTCTTAGAGCTGGATTAACACCGACACAGTCCATCTGAACCCAAACATTTCACTAGCGATTTCATTCAACAGTATAAAGCGAAATTAAACCCTAAGTGTTAATTCGGCTATTCATTAATCAGTGGAAGATTTGATAAGTCGGTGTTCATTCAGCACTGGGGATTTTCGATGCATGTGCTGAGTAAAAAAAGAAAAAGGCTGTGGTGTCTGCTGCTTCTCCGTCCGCGACCTCTTCTGTGTGTTAAAATGGTTTTGTGTTGACTCCAGCTCAGATTTGAGTTTGTGTGTGTGTGTGTGTGTGTGTGTGTCCGCAACCTGTACGCGCTTGCTGTACAGTAAGTACGGTAAGACTCTTTTTCTCCCTCTTTGTGTGTGTGTGTGTGTGTGTGCGTGCGTGCGCGTGCTGTAGGCTAGGAGGAGAAAGAAGCTCAGCGCATACCCAGCCGAGGGTTTTCTCTCTCTCTCTCTCTCTCTCTCTCTCTCTTGGCTGTAAATGCCATCCGCACCTCGATCTGAGTGTCACCTCATCTAATCACCAACCTCAATTCAGCAGGTCAGTGCATTTTTAATTTTCTATTTTCACATTTCTGTTGGCAAACGTACACATATTAGCATATTAGCTGTAGCTGTTGCAGGGCGCATTAATTTAGCTTGCGTCTGCTTGGGTCAGCTTCCGCATCACTGATGCACACTCTTGGTGTTTGACAAGATTGACTTTTTTGTTCAGGGAATTTGGTTTTTGCGACCAGAGACCCCAAATATCAGCACGGACTGTGATCTTGTTACCCTGACGCGTTCAGCATTGCATGATGGGAACGTCTGTCAAAATATTAGTATAATTATATTAGTAATGATCGCATAGTACATGAAATAATGCTGAGGCGAGCTGCATGGATGATGGTGAAGTTCATCATCATCATCATCATCATCATCATCATCATAATGCGCTTTAATGGTGTAGCCAGTAGTGCTGATGTTTAAAGTGTTTGTGTGAGCGTGTGAGTGAGGCACAGATAGATGTCAAATCTCCCATAGTCCTGAGTATGTTTACTCATTTCACAGGTCAGATACATGGGCTGTGCACCCACGTCCACTTTCCGAAAATGGTAGGTTGGATGGTAGTAGGCAGATATACATATATATATGTATAATAATATTATATTATATTTATATATATATATATATATAGATATATCTGCCTACCATAAAATCCGTTATATATATATATATATATATATATATATATATATATATATATATGTATGTTCCCCGCACATAGGCGAAGATGAAGGAGTTTTAATGCTCTATTACCACTTGAGTGTGTAGAGAAAGTCTGCCTGCCGTGAAATTGATCTGATTAGGGTCATAACAGACAGACAGAGAGAGCTGTGTGTGTGTGTGTGTGTGTGTGAGAGAGAGAGAGAGAGAGAATGTATGAGTGTCTGAGCTACAAACACGTCAAGATGAGGACATTAAGGGACCCCGTAGTCCGTCTTTCATGGCTGCAGACCCGTGTGTGTGTGTGTGTGTGTGTGATTTGCATCTAGAGATAGAGTGAAAGGGATTGATTGGAGCTGAATGGATGTCAAGCAGCTGTTTTTGGCCTGATAGTGAGAGCCACCGGATGGAGTCGAACCACATTTCTAAATACACATGTACTCCAAAAATGCACACACTCTTGTTTGAACAAGAACAGTGGTGATTCATTGCTTGGCCTTAATGGAGTGAAGATGTCACGCGAGTCAGCCGACACACAACAACAAATGGCCCTCTCAAAATAATAGTATTTGTTTGTATTATTATTTTTAATATTTGTAAAATTTAAATTTTGATTAGATATGATTATATAGGTGTATATAAAATCAGATAAATGCAAAAGAGCAGGCTAAAATGAATGCAGTGAAATTGACACACTAACCTGTGTGAAGCTTGAGAGATGATGGAGAGTGGGTGTGAGTGTCGTTCTCATCGCTCTGCCTGCCTCATGCGCTCTTTCATGTCTTCCTTTCTTTCTGATTCACCAAAAACAAGACACACACTCTCTCTCTCTATCTCTCTCTCTTTCGTTCCCCTCATCTTCATCATTCTGTAATGTCTAGTGTTCTTAGAAATATCTGTTTTCTCTCAGTTTGACAGCGCCTTTCAGGATTTTTCTAAGCTCGATTCTCAGAAGCGGAAGGGCCCTCAAATATCGCAGCGGATTCAAAAAGAAATTTCGTTCTTGAAAAGACTGAAGAAAAGCACCAGCTTGTAAACTATTAATCATCCTGAGCCCTTTTGCTTCTAACGGTTCACTTCGGGCTTTAGTGGCTTAACATATATATTCTTACAGACATCACATTTGGACTTATTAAAATATGAATTATTATACGCAACATTATTATAACATAGCTAATAAATATGGTTTGGAAAAAAATAAAAAAAAAAGAATAAGGCTACTTATTTTACATAACATAACCACAGTTTCCCCCCCGCTGTCTTATGTGAGAAAGCAAAAGTCAGTTTTATCGCTCATCTGTGTGTGTGTGTGTGTGTGTGTGTGTGTCTGTGTGTCTGTGTGTGTGTGTGTGTGTGTGTTTCCGCTCATGATTCGGCTCAATCTCTCAATCTCTCCACTGGTCTTTATATTCACCTATCTTATCCAGTTCACAACCTATGTACACATTAAATATATAAAAATTATACATTCCAAAAAAAAAAAGATCAAAGAGAAAAATTAAAATCAAAAGAGCAAATGTGTGACGATGAAGTGAGACATGTGCGGCTACAACACACCGAGGCTGCTTCGTGATGCAGTCCCTCCATTTTACCTCCATCTCTGTTTCAGTGTAGCATGATAATAATAATAATAATAATAATAATAATAATAATAATAATAATAATAATAATAATTTAGATATTTATAAAATGTACAATTTTATTGTAAATATTTATACATATTTAAGACGAGTTTCTAATTTCTGAATTAAGGCCGCGGAGTTAAAAGAAAAAAAAAAAAAAAGAAAAAAAAAATTCAGAAAAGGCGAGTCAGACTGAAAGAAAACATGAAGTTCTAAGAATGACCTTGAAGCTGAATCATTACACGACTTACAGGTTATCTTAATGTAATATTTCCTTTAATGAAAAGAACCGTTGTTTCGCTTAATTACACTGCTGCCTTTTACTACATCAAGCCTATAATAATAATAATGATGATAATAATAATAATAATACTAATAATTTAACCTGGATTTGTTGTGGCCAGTGCCACTGCTTTTAGCACGTGAAGGATGCTGTTATAATTGTGTATACACCTTAGTCCTAACACCACAACAGTACACAGTGAGGGGTTTTAATGTGTGTCGATGGTTTTATGTGTGTAGATCAATGGTGGCCGATAAACATAAGTGTATTGTTATCTGAGTGCATCATCTTTAGCACGAGCACAGAGAGAAAAGTGCGATTTCCACCTGATGTTAATCTGACATTAAAATAACTCACAGATTATCTACGCCATCTCCAACCTGACCCACTATCACTGCTTCTACACTGATTTACTCTCGAGCCAAGAGTGTGTTTGATTTAAACACACACACACACACACACAGAGAGAGAGAGAGAGAGAGAGAGAGAGAGAGAGAATGGAGGTAAATGATATAAAAGCTGTACAGTCGTGTAGGCTGGTCCACTTAATGCACTTCAGATTACAAAATCAAACACTCTTTGACAGCAATGTTATGTGCGTGAAATACACACACACACACACACACACACACACACACTTCCGAATGCATTTTGCGGAAGCTGAGCTGCGGTGGTGTAAGGTTCCACTAAATCAGCAATTTTTATTTTATTTTTTCTGCCTCTTATATCACAGCTCCTACTCCCTTCCTCTATATTTACGGTGAGGAACGTGACAGTTTATGTCTAGGCACACACACACACACACACACACACACACACACAAGTCGCGTATGCTGGGCCACTTAATGCATTTCAGATTACAAACTCCCAGGTGGATTTATTCCACTGTATCGATTTTTGTATCAGTTCTGCTGAATGCCGGGAGTAACACACACACACACACACACACACACACACACACACACACACACACAAACACAAAACCGCCTTTAATGTTTTTTTTTTATGATTATTGTTTAATTCCTTTTGAAGTTACTACACCTGCAGTTTCATCTCCGCAGAAATGGCCGTGTTTTGGCTGATTTCCGGTCAGTCAGCCGTGCAGACTGCAGCACACAGGCCTGAAGCTGTTACTCGGTGCTAACAGTATGAACACATTTTAGGTGCACCTGTGCTACACGTTTGCGTACGCAATAAAGCTGAATGGTCTGATTAAAAAAAACAAAACAAAACAAACAAACAAAAAACAACAAAGTGTTGTGCAGTGAGTGTAACACGGCCACGCACGCGCGTTATCAGATTGACCTCAGTTTTAATCTTATGAAAACAAAACTAAATAAATAGAAACTAGATGACCTGAAATATAAAAAAATGATCACTGATAATAAAGAAATAAAATATATAAAATAAAATGTAAAATAATAATAATAATAATAATGATGATGATGTATAATGGTCAGTTGAAACATAATGAAAATATTCCTTACACAAAAACCATTCACGTGTGAAATACATTTAATTCATCACGTTTTTTTCAAAGCTGATTTACGCGACACACTGTATGAAAATCATTTGTTGGACAATACACGCAAATGCACCACATTTCACATGCGAAAATCCAAAAAGCACACCAGACAAAAAATAGATTTATATTTAATTATTATTTTATTTTGTATGCTAGGCTAAGTGCAGTAGCTGTAGCTGTGTTTTGTGTTTTTATGTATTTCGTGTTTTGTGTGTTTTTATTGTGAATGAGTGATACTCCATTAACAAAAAAAAACAAAAAAAAAAAAAAACGGATTTTGTGCTTTTGACTGTAGACTTAATCCTGCAATTTAAACAATGCATGTGTAATGTAATGTGTGTAGAGGCGACACTAAAATGAAGTTTTATTGTCGTGTTATTTAAATAAACCTGGGTCATCCCTTCTGGTGGAAGAAGTGACGTCACAACGCTGAAGTTTCACCTGCAGCTGTACGCGCTGCTCAGATCACTATAACATTATACAGCACAGAGCAGCGGATATAAAGGATATAAAGTCGCAGAGCAGACCTTTACATGACTAATGCATCACGTCTCGTTGCATAAGATGCAAAACAGTCTGGAACTGATGAGCGCGTCGCTTTATGAACACGTAGAGTCTGGTATTAAATGAGTAATGCCTCGCACCGTGCATGTGCATCTGAGAGTGAAGACGGAGATCCACTGTAGGTTTGTAAAGCTTTCCCTGCCCAAGAAAAGCCTCTGTTTTCCTCCAGAATTAAGGAGAGCGCACGCGGTCGGGGACAAAGGAAGTGTTGCATTGGCGAAAACGTATAAACCCCATTTTGAACAAGCAGGATGTGAGCATTAATGAAGGAGGAAAAGAAATCTCGCGCATGTCACCGCGAGAGGACGCACTGTCACGCAGTTTTAAAAGAACAGCTGCCACTGTTAACAAGCTCTGACACACACACACACACACACACACACACACGAGGTCACAGGAAGACTGGAGGTTAGGAGGATACTTTAATAGATTAAATAAACTTTTTCAAACTGAAACAGCAAAATGAATCCCTATTTATTTATCAGCTTTATACTTTTATTTATACAGACCTAATGCTGTAAGTATTAAGTAAACAATCCAGTAGTTGGCTGTGAACAAGGGTATTGTAATAATAATAATAATAATAATAATAATCTGTTTAAATACATATGAACAAAGTAACTTTATTTATTATTTATTTATTTTTTATTTTTTGCTATGGCTTACAAATCCTTTCACTTCTAAGCGAATTTTGACTTTTTTTGTTTTAAAAGGTTTGTACATTTGCGTTGTATTTTAGCTACATTACATTATATTTTTTATTTTATTTCAGTGGAATTATGCGCATTTTTGCGTGATTGTGTGAATAAGTAGGCCTAGATGTATACATGAAGCTAATATATAAATATAGTGAAACAGAGAAATTGTGAGTGTGTGTGTGTGTGTGTGTGTGTGAATTGAGTGTCCAAATGTGTTTGTGAATGGGAGTGTGTGTGTGTGTGTGTGTATCGGCGAGAGGAAGAGCTCCAAAGCTCCTGGTCATCTTTCCCTGCATGGCCCCCACTTTATTCAATTAGTCCGAGCAGTGTGGCCCCTCCCCTACTGATGACACTGAAAGAGAGAGAGAGAGAGAGAGAGAGAGAGAGAGAGACCCTCCTTAAGTTGCGTCGCGCCACAAGCTGTCTGCGAGCATTGAGCTGCCTGGCGCCATCCTAAAAGAATGCCTTCACTGTAAAAAAAAAAAAAAAAAAAAAAAAAAAAGAGAGAGAGCAACGCTGGGACGGTGCTAGGTTTAGACGGAGAGGCAGGGAGCGAAGAGAGGGAGGTGGGACGGAGGGAGGGAGGGAGGGAGGGAGGGAAGGACGGAGTCAGTAGGGGGGGTTAGAAGGTTTTACCGCTGCGCATAAACACAGATTTTGATCAGTGCGTTAAAAGTTTCGGTGGAGTCCGCGCGCACTGAGACTCTCCACAGCAGCTCGACCTGTTGAGTCCGCGTGCGCCGTCACGGAGCAGAAAAAGCGTTAAAAGCCGCAGGAGCGGGACTCGGACAACACTGGACTTATTTATTACTAATCGCTATCAGAGGGCGCTCTTTGCGTTTTGTTGTGTGTTTGTAAGTCCCATATGACATTTTATTAGTCGAGCGTTTATTTATTGAAGCGGTCAGTCCTTTATAGTGGCTGAAGAAGGGACAGTGTGTTTTTTTAACCCAATGATACAAAAGACGAGAACAAACCGGACGGCAAGGTAAAAGTTTTTTTTTTCTTCAGTTGCAGGTGATCCTCGGAAGTTACTTCAGAAGAAACGTCTGGATTAATCAGAGACGGAATTTGGGACTTTCATAAATATTACTTGTCTTTCACTTTCGCCTTGTGTGTATTATTTCCGCCCATGTGTATATGAACGTTTGCTAAAAACGAAACGATGGAAGTGAGCGCGGAGCAGACCCGCTGGATAGGCCACCACCCTCACCATCATCCTCACCCGGTGCTGAACGGGCAGCACGCGGAGCCGCACCACCCCGGACTCGGCCACTCGTACATGGAGCCGCAGTATCCGCTCGAGGACATGGACGTGCTCTTCAACATCGACGGACAGGGCGGCCACCCGTACTACGGGAACCGGGCCGTGCAGAGGTACCCGCCGCCACACGGTGAGCATCCGATGCCTCTTACACTGCAGCGCAAACACACCGCACCCGCATTCAACAAGCACACACACAAACACCTCTACACTGCTCAGTTAGTCCATTAGTAGCCAGGTAGTAAGTCTCACTTAGAGTCTGAACTGACTCTTACAAAGGTTTTTTATTATTATTATTATTATTATTATTATTATTATTATTATTATTGTTCTGAAATTTAGAATTAAACTTTATTCACTCAACACTGCAGGATGTAGCTGTGAAGGCGCATTTAAATTTAACTCAACACTTTGTATTATTATTATTATTATTATTATTATTATTATTATTATTATTATTATTGCTGCTTGTTTGCATTTTGTAAATAAAATACTAAATAATTTGTAATACAGCAATAATAGTAAAATTAGACCGAAAATGCCAAACAAACGTTACTTTACTGCATTAGTAAATTCATTAAAAAAGGCAACAAGTCTGCTAAAAGCCAGAACTTAGACGACTAATGTTTTTCTCTAGTAGTGTGTCACTGGTTTCACATCTTTCTAGTGTTCTGCTGCAGCTCATATTTTACACTGTTACTCAAATGTACTGTTTGCTTCATTCGCCGCTTTTTCCTGTAAGAAAAACAGAATGCTCGCTACAGAATCGCTATTTCGGATTTACATTCAGGTCTTATTTCTCCACAGTGCATTTATTTATCTTTCTTATTTGAAGTGACATTAGTGTCTGCTGTGAATCCTTCGCTAAAGTGCCAATAATGTGTCGTTAAATGGAAACAGCTTTTTCTGTGAGCTGATGTTTGGCCTAACAAATAAGCAAACGCACTTCAGGTACATGTAAGATCCTGTGAGTGGAGAAATCAGGTTCTTGTTGCTGCTGGCTTTCATTTCTTGCCGTGACTTGGTGAGCCGTGTGCATGCAGGAAAAGGCCTGCTTTCTTTCTCTTTTGAGGCTCGTCTCCTTCACGCATCTCGGCAGGTTCTTTCAGATTTCCCCCGCACTTTAGGCAGATACTGAGGGAGGAGTGCTGGGTATCGACGGCCTCGCTAATGACAGCTAATGACATGCAGTAGGTGTTAATCGTGAATCCTTCAGGCCAAACGCACTTTCACCCCGCAGTATCGGTGAAGGTCTTTTTTTTTCTACATGTAAAACAACCGAAATGAATTTCTTTCAGCATCGCAGAGATAAAAGACTAGATCTCCAAATGCAGTGCAATATACACTGCGATCCTGCTGGTGAATTATCATCCGCACTGTTTTTCATTTACATACACTTCAGTTCATCTAGATCCAGCTCAGTTCAAACATAATACAATTATTATTATTATTATTATTATTATTATTATTATTATTATTTAATTTTCCTTAGAATTTTACTTAAAACGAAATGCTGTAGCTAATTTGACACTATAGATTTTGGCACTCTATCATTTTGCTGTAATTTACAATTCTTCTTCTTTGGATCAGTTAAAATTGATGCTATAGTGTCAGTTGTGCCACATTTGTATTTTAAAAAGATCTCGAACACTTTGATGATGAAATGAAATTGTATAAAATTACCAACATGATATTTGTTATTCAGCTGGTACAGATTTTCTAATGTTTTATTTCTCTCGTGGTTTTCGATGTGGTTTTAAAACCTGGCAGTCTATTAGTGATGCCACTGCCTGTTTTTTGTCATGTGGTTTGAAAAGGCTTGAAACTGAGTGTTTTGATTTTTTAAAAAAAGCAGCGGCTTTGGTGATGTTTTTGTTAACAGGCCTCTGTGTTTGTATTTGCTTTTTCAGGTAGTCAGGTGTGTCGCCCGTCACTGCTGCACGGCTCTCTGCCATGGCTGGAGAGCAGTAAAGGGATTGGATCGCACCACGGGGCCTCACCCTGGAACCTGGGCCCCCCTTTTCCCAAAGCACCATTGCACCATGGCTCCCCGGGGCCTCTGTCTGTCTACCCTCCTCCACCCTCATCCTCCTCCTCTTCTTCCTCTTCCTCCTCTTCACTGTCCGCCGGCCACGCCAGCCCTCACCTCTTCACGTTCCCTCCCACTCCTCCAAAAGACGTGTCCCCAGACCCAGCTGTGTCCACGCAGTCCTCTGGTTCTTCACTGCGACCCGAAGACAAAGAGTGCATCAAGTACCAGCTGCCTGAGGGCATGAAGCTGGATGCAGCCCACGGCCGTGGCATGACCCTCGGAGCAGGCACGGTGGCATCATCCTCCTCTGCCGCGCATCACCCCATCGCCACTTACCCTCCCTATGTGTCCGATTACGGGCCGGGGCTCTTCCCACCCAGCAGCCTGCTAGGTGGGTCCTCCTCTAGTTATGGTTCCAAAACGAGACCAAAAACAAGGTCCTGTTCAGGTAGGCGTGCGCTTTATTACCCATTTTAATTAAACTTAACCACAACATAGGCAAAGCATTTCACCATGGCCTTTATATTTGTTAGAATTTTACTAATCTTCCTCACAAACAGCCTCCCGGGGTCAGGGCCGTTCTTAGGCAATTGATTTGGGCCTGAAAATTTTCTGCCAGTGCCAAGGCCTCACAGCAAAATCCACAGGGCTGAAATAACTCTTACAGTGTTGAAATAAAACCTGCAGTGTGAATTTGTGTCCAGCTGGCCTTATATGAGAAGTATTTGTGTTCATTTAACACTGGGGACTTCACTGTGCTGTTTCCTCGAATCCTAGGAAAGGCCACAGTCTGGTTTGCAGTAAGCAGTTACCTGCTTGTGTGTTGGTCTTGTATTATCCATGTCAAGCAAACCAACATATAATCAAATATTTTCATGGCACTTTTAACATAATTATACAACATACTATGCAGAATGA